>NW_015631204.1:234047-240007 GCF_001515625.1 Sinocyclocheilus rhinocerous | reverse complement strand
TATCCGTGGACCAACATGATGTTGTCACTTTCCCAGCCCCCTCCATCCCTCCCTGCATCCCTCCCTGCGGCAGCACCTCTGATGGCTGTGGCAGCCCAGGTCTCTCTGAGAAAGGTTGTGGTGGGTGTGATGAATAATGCACCTCATGTATTAGTCACTTCAGTCCATCAGTAGAAGCAGAATCAGAGCTGTCTGAGGAAGAGTCTCCCAGTGAAAGCTTGAGCCATCAGTCACTTCTTCCCCTTCTCTAACCTACTAGACATACAAGTACAGTCACCTCAAGAAGTAGCTGAACACTTACATGTTCATGAGAGGTATTACATTATATACAGAATATAAAGTTAATGGCTAGTGTAAAGAAATGTTGCACTTTTTTTGCAATGACTTTTAACTAGTTGGTGTTGGAACAATGCATCTGTTGTTTTAAATGGAAGCCCTGCCTCAGTGTACATGATTTAGAAAAAATGTGAAAAAGAAATACGTATATATTTTTTCACTCTGAGGCTGAAAGTCTTAACAAGCTTTTGCTTGAACCTGAAATAAATATATATATATATATATATATATATATATATATAAAAATGACAAAAGCACAACAAAATTACTAAAACTTAGACTAAAATTTAAATGAAAACAGAAAATAAAAAATGAAAGCTAGTTCAAATTATTATTAATATTGTAATATTTAAATATTACTAAAATAACACTAAAGTCAGATTTTGTATACAATACAAAACGAATAGAAATCTTCACCACACACACACAAATCTATATTTCTTTCATTATTGCTCAGGAAAAAGATACTGCTCATTTAACATGTAGTGGGGAATGTTGTCACACAATATAAGGTACAATTTGTTTATTGACATTCATTTCAAAAGAATATACTTTTTTTTATTATTAATTATCTACAGTTAAAAAGCTGTCTTCAGAGCATCAGTAATTTAATGTGCATTATAGAATATAAAGGCTTTTAAATCAAATATACAATTATGAAATGATAAAATTACAGTTCCTGAAGCAACAAAAATGTAAAATACAAAATAATAAAATGTAATTAATGTTTATTGTATAGATAAAAAAGCATAAAAGAGATGTGTATGTGTGTGTGTGTGTGTGTGTGTTTAAAATAATAAAATATGATATTGAAATAAATAGATTTGATTTATTTTTCGAAATACAGCATTATTTTTTATTATTAATTCACTAAAATTATTCTAATTGAAGGCTAAGCTACTATTAAGAGAACACAAGCATTTATGAAACTGGACTCAAAAGCGTATAGTGCTTCTGATGACTAGCCCTAGTGTATGCCAATTATTTAACACTGACCAAGTCTATATATGATCAATCCTGTTTGATTTGTTCTGCAGAGAATGACATACTGAATATATTAAGAGCTCAGATATAAAATACTACAGATGAAATGTTTGTCATGTGCACTGGACTGAATAACCCTGTCATGTCCAGTGGGCGGCACATGGTCCCTTCCTGATGATCTTTGTCTCTTGATCTCCCCCGTGTGGCAGGTCCAGGAACTGCAGTCTCAGTTTGATCAATCCAAACGCTCAGTGACAGAGCTAAAACGCCACTGCCGGCGGTTGACCTCCGACCTTCAGGATGCCCGCGTGCTGACAGACAGCCTGCAGGGCCGCGCTCACGAGCTGGACAGGAAACAGAGGAGGTCTGTCTCATTTACACATAATTCATTAATATTCAGTGCCAGGCTCACTGGTTGCTTGAATATGCATTCTCAAGCCCTCTGTCTGGTGTGTGTGTGTGCGTGTGCATGCGTGTGTGTGTGTGTGTGTGTGTGTGTGTGTGTGTGCTTGTGCGTGCGTGTGTGTGTAGGTTTGACAGCGAACTGACCCAGGCACTGGAACAGGCTGATAATGAGAGGGAGCAGACGGAGAGAGCCATCCAGGAGAATACCGCCCTCGGTGCAGAGATCTTCACCCTTCGCAAGACGCTCAAGGTACGGGCCGAGGTCAAAGGTCAAGTGTCCACCATCTGTGATCGTGCCCGTGAACTCCGGGTGTCCTCTGTCGGTAAACTGAACGAGTCCCCAGAGATCCCAAATATGCAGAGGAGAAAAGTTCTGCTTTGAGTTCATCAGATTATATAACTTCACAGTGTCATTATAGGAAAATAAATGAATGTGTCAAGTTTATACTGCTTTGATAGATGTCAGTGGTCAGTACATGGGAAATACACATGCACACATTTATATCTACATTATGCATTCTTGTATTTGAATATAATGTGTTTTTTCTGTTTGAATGACTGTGTGGTTTTTGGTGGTGTGTGTTTGTGATTGTAATTGTTTGTTTTTGTGCATTGTGTGTTTGTGCAATATATTTTGTGTGTGTTTGCTTTTGTGTGTGTGTGTGTGTGTGTATGTTTGATTGTTTTGTGTGTTTATGCATTTGCGCTTGTTTGCATAATTGTGTTTGTGTGTGTATGTGAATTTGTGTTTTTATGCATTATGTGTGTGTTTATTTTTTGTTGTTGTGTGTATTTTTATGTGTTTGTGACTTGGTGTGGTGATTACTGTGTGTGTGTTTATGTGTCTGTGATTGTTTTTTTGTGCATTGTTGTGTGTATTTGCTTTCAAGTTTATTGTTTTGTGTGTTTTTGCATTGTGATTGTTTGTATATTTTTTGTGTACGTTTGCATGCATATATGCGAGCGTGTTTGTGTGTGTGTTTATTTGTCATGGTTTGTATTTTTGTGTTTGTGACTATCTGTATGTGTTTGTTTTTTTTACGCACATGTTTGTGTGTTTCTTCCATTCTTTGTATTTTTATGTTTGAATAGGCCTATTCATATGATTTGTTTGCATTTTTTGTGTGTATTTGCTTTTAAGTTTGTTTATTATTGTTATGCGTGTTTTTGCATTTGTGCTTGTTTGTATGATGTGTGCATTATTGTGTTTGTTTGTGCCATTTTTATGTGTATGTTTGCTTTTGAGTTTTTGTTTATGATAAGCTTGTTTGTATAATTGTTTGTGTATGTATATGTGTGTATAAGCATGCATGTTTATGTGTGTTATTTGTGTTGATGTTGTTTGTATTTTATTTGTTTGTATGATTTTGTGTGTGTGTTTGTCTTGTATGTGTTTTTGCTCCTGCATATTATGCAATTGATGTTTTTGTGTATTTACATTTACATGATGTGTGTATGATTATGTTTGTGTGTTTCAGGAGAGTCAGGTGGAGGTCACGCACCTGCAGCAGCAGAAGGAGGAACTGTGTGCTCAGATCCGTGACCTGAGCATCCCGCTCCACCTCACCTCCGACTCCATCCCTGAACTGAAGAAGAAGCTCCGTGAGCTGGAGACCAGAGACAAGGAGCGCTCAGACGAGATCAGCCAGATGACTGCCAGAATCAAACAGCTGGAGCAGGTACAGTAATGCAAGAACATTTGACCTATTGAAAAGGTTATGACATAATAACCATAAGCACATTAACATGTGACCGCCCACATTTACATAAGTCTTAAAGACGCAATAACACAAACAGGCCATCTGAACTCTGTTCTGCACAGATGCACCTTCGCTTTGAGATGGAGATGGAGAGGATGAAGCAGATCCATCAGAAGGAGCTGGAGGACAAGGACGAGGAACTGGAGGATGTGCAAAAGTCCTCACAGAGACGGGTGAGGGATGCAGAATGAATTACAGCTCGACAGACCACCTTACAACCCTGTCTCAAACATCCTTTCCTGTCTGTCTCTGTGTGTGTGTGTTTGTGTGTGTGCAGCTCCGACAGCTGGAGATGCAACTGGAACAGGAATATGAGGAAAAACAGATGGTGGTTCATGAGAAGCATGACTTAGAGGGGCTGATTGCCACACTGTGTGAACAGGTAACACACACACACACTAAAAACCCCTATAAAAATTGTATAATTAAAAAACATTGTATATAACATTATAGATATATATATATATATATTATATAAAATGTTATTATCATAGATAGCAAGATTTGAAACATTTGCTTGCACACACTGTTAACAACCTCTGTAAGTTTCATAGCATTCCAGGCATGATATTTATTAAATACAGTATGTGGGTCATTTGGTTAGACGCGCTGCTTGATAGATCACAGAGTTAAGCTGGAGATGCAACTGGAACAGGAATATGAGGAAAAACAGATGGTGGTTCATGAGAAGCATGACTTAGAGGGGCTGATTGCCACACTGTGTGAACAGGTAACACACACACACACTAAAAACCCCTATAAAAATTGTATAATTAAAAAACATTGTATATAACATTATAGATATATATATATATATTATATAAAATGTTATTATCATAGATAGCAAGATTTGAAACATTTGCTTGCACACACTGTTAACAACCTCTGTAAGTTTCATAGCATTCCAGGCATGATATTTATTAAATACAGTATGTGGGTCATTTGGTTAGACGCGCTGCTTGATAGATCACAGAGTTATAGTCACATCAGGGCTTATGAGGATTTGTAAAGCTGTCATGTTCCTCTCTGTTCTGATATAAGAGCACTACAGACTGCCCAGGTCTTCCCTCATCTGTCAGTGCTCTTCATTACAGTTTGTTTGTGGGAATATTAAAGCTCAGCAAACATTCTCAACTTCATTTGTATTAACAGCTTAACGTCAACATGAAATTATATTATTTACCCCATTTTACTTCTAAAATGTGACATACTTTAGAGAAAAATCTGCATTTATATATATATATATATATATATTTATTTATTTATTTTTCATTATTAATTCTAAAATATAAAAATTAGGATTTATTTTTGTTTTTGTTTTTTGGAAGATTATGCTCTAATGATGTCAACATTCAAATTGTTAATTTGTTATTGAAATTACAAAATACTGCTTTATCCACATTATTTGAACATGAAGAAAATGATTGGAAACTTTGAAAAAAGTTCCTTTATAGTTCCTTATAATAAGTTCCTTCTTATTATCCTTTATTTTCAAGTTCCTTTATTTAGAAGGATGTTCTTTTAACAGCATTCAGAACATATCAGACATAAAACTGTAATGTTTGAACATTGTGAGAACTTTTATCAGCTGTAAATATCATAAGGGCATTCCATTAACATTGTTTTATGTTCATAACATTTATGCAGTCTTTACATAATGCTTTTGGCATGTTTGCTGGAACTATATTAGTTTGTACACTGTTACATTTAGTGGTTATAGAGGATCTTTTTACCATTAGACATGCTCTCGCTCGTGTGCCCTGTGCTAAACTTAGCCAACAGCTTGTGGCTACGCTGAGAGGGTCCTTTAGAGATACTGTACACGCATTCGACCTGAACGTCCTGCCCTCGGGCCGTCGTGAGCTCTCTAAATGTGACTGTGCTCTGGAAGCGTGATCACTACCGAGATCGATATGATGAAGCTACTCATCTGCTGCTGTTAAAAACGACCCCAGTTTATGACCCGAGCTGCACGTAAACACTGCTGCTCAAAATGAGTTTGGTATTGAGTAAGAGGATGTGTAAAGCGCCTGGTTTTCATGCATGTGTTGAATTTTCCAAGGCATGTGCTTTCACTGCCAACCCAACCTTCCCAACCTTATCACTTATTTCTTTGAGAATTACTTGAGATTTCAAGTAATGTTCTAGCCATTCATGAAATTTAACGAATAATGTTTTTAATACACATTGCTGGACTTATTGTGCATGATGATGTTTCTCTCTGTATCTAATATTATTACATTATATTATGTAGAATAGAATAGAATAGATGTTTCATTACTATAATATTTAGTAATTATAGCCATTTAATAAATTTAATGAATAATGTTGCTGTTCTTATATATAATTTAAATTATATATAATATAATATAATATAATTGTGTTTTTAATACGTGTTGCTGATCTTATTGTGTATGATGATGTCCGTCCTGGTAATCTTGTTTATAATATAATATAATATAATATAATATAATT
>NW_015631204.1:226587-233652 GCF_001515625.1 Sinocyclocheilus rhinocerous | reverse complement strand
TTATATTATTATGCCTATTGACCATCCTGATTTCTGTATATGTATATTGGCCCTTAAAAAGCTCACATCTGTCGGGCACTAATTTGAGATTCACATTCCTCACAAATCAGCTCATATTTGAAGCCATAATGATTTATTGAGCTTCTGGGATTTACTCAGTTGTCCACAGGCAGGAGTTTGAATGTCTCTGTTTTCACGTGTCCAGCATCATTATTCAGTTCCTATGGTGTAAAAGTCACCACCGTTATCCAGAAATGCCCGTCTCTCTCTCGTGATGTGAGTGTAAAGGCTTTCTGTTTGTGCTTCAGTGTGATGTATAGATCTCTCTCTCTGGTCTCAGGTGGGCCACAGAGACTTTGACGTGGAGAAGAGGCTGAGGCGGGATCTGAAGCGCACACATGCCCTGCTTATAATATAATATAATATAATATAATATAATTGTGTTTTTAATACGTGTTGCTGATCTTATTGTGTATGATGATGTCCGTCCTGGTAATCTTGTTGCCACAGAGACTTTGACGTGGAGAAGAGGCTGAGGCGGGATCTGAAGCGCACACATGCCCTGCTCAGTGATGCCCAGCTGCTGCTGTCCACCGTTGAACAGCCCGGGCAGGGTCACGACCCCGGTGCCAAGGAGCAGCTGGAGAGACTGTGCTGCCAGGTGCCACTGCCATCCCATCATCCACACAGCACGACTCACAAGCACAGATTTAAACAGCTTTGCATTATCGGTATCTGTACGATTATCGGTACCGATTATCGGTATCAGTATAATTATATTATATTATATTATTAAAAAATACAAATATTTAGCCTTTATATTGGCTATTGACCATTCTGGTTTCTGTATATCTCAATCATCCATTAAAAAGCCAAAATTAAATAATTAAAACAAATTATATATATATATATATATATATACAGGAATTTCTGCTAATTTTCTAAATGCAGTTAATCGAGGTTCATCTAACACAACCCTAGCACAGTTAGGAAAGCATCTTTAACTATTAAGTGTCACTTAAAATGATGAAATACAAATTTCAACTAACTTTTAACAGTATTTAAACTAAAAAAGTGCTTGTGTACATGTACAGTGCCCTCCAAAAGTGTAGAAATGCCCTAGGTTTCATAAATCCTTATAGTTTCATTATCATGTCAGACATGTCCCTTAAACAGCTGTGATGTCTGATTACTTGATTAAATCTGGCCTGTTTATTTTTTGAAGATTACTGGGTCAAATCACCTTTATTGCTTTACTGGTTGATTGACAGTTAAGGTTAATACACAACCGACCAATTAGAACACAGTTTAGAGATGGATTAAAACAGTGCTAGCATTTCCCTGATGAAAAACACCTGCCTAAAACAGCCTAAGATGGTTTGCTGGTCGTAGATGGTTTAAACTGGTCCAAAATTAAAAATAATAATAATAATAATAATACGGTTTTCAACACTGATAACAACAAATGTCTCTTAAGCAGCAAATCAGCATTTTAGAATTATTTCTGATCATGTGACACTGAAGACTGAAGTAATGATGCTGAAAATTCAGCTTTGCATCACAGGAATAAACTACATTTGAAAAAATATTCAAGTAGAAACCAGTTATTTTAAATTGTAATCATATTTAGCAATACTCCTTGTTTTTTTGTATTATTTATTTATCAAATTAATGCAGCCTTGCTGAGCAGAAGAGACTTCTTTCAAGAACTTAATTATTCCAAATTTTTTAAAGGTAGATTATGTTTGCATAGATTGTTTTGTCAATACAAAGTCATCTAAAAAATAATAAGGATTCATGCTGATATTGTCCAACAGCCGTTAGTGGTCTATATTTCTGTAGTTCCCTTTATTTGACATTTGTCTTTGTGTATTTTAGCTGGAGGACAGTGAAGCCAGACGCTTGGAGTCTGAAAGCGCACAGAAGACTCTGGCTGCAGAGCTAGAAAATGCTCAGAACGAACTGGAGAGCATCTGCAAGCAGAAGAGCCTGGTGAGGCCCGAGACATGAAATGAAAGGAGCAAAGGGCTGATCCCAGGTTTACCTCAGTGCGTCTCTGTCTGTTGTCTCAGGTGGATGAGCAGCTGGCTCAGCTCCGCTACGAGAGGACGGACCTGATGAAGAGGCTGGAGGAAGACCAGGAGGATCTCAACGAGCTCATGAAGAAGCACAAAGCCCTCATCGCTCAGGTCTGCTGGAGTTACATCACTCTCTGGGAGTTATGAGCTGTTTTCAAAATAGTGCAGCTTTTCCAATAACGAGCTGTTTTATTCCCATCACACAGTCGGGAAGCGTGACAAAATGCTATCATTTGTCATATTGCATTGCACACACTCCTAAAGCATCCTCGCTCTCTAGTCTGATTCATTTGAGTAAATCGGTGATTCATTTTGCTAAATGGATGCTTCATTTCAACTGGTAAAAAAATGGTTTATCCTTTCACTTGAGTCATCACTTAATAGTGTTTCCAGTCCTTGGGCAACATCATTAGATGTTTTCTTTTCATAGCAAAATAAAAATGTACATTACTGAGGTTAATGGCTATAAAAAATAAAGATGAATTTAAGATTATCCAGTAAGATTTTATTTGGTTTGATCCCAATGGTTTGGTTTCAGACTATGAAAGAAGTTCTAGTTCCATTCTAACTATCTTGACAAACATTTTCAAAGTAGTTTCTCCAACACTGATGTGTGTGAGGTTATGTAAAATATCCCAAAGCCAACCAGACATGTTTGTTTATCCCAGTCTTCCAGTGATATCTCTCAGATCCGAGACCTTCAGGGTGAAATGGAGGAGCTGAAGAAACAGAGACAGACCCTACAGGAGGAGGTGAGACAGACACACTGAGACATAGATGTGTGATGCATTAGATGTCCATTCACATGTGGAGCAGGCACATATGAACATAATACTGTAACATGGGCCGACTCACAGTTTACTACTGTTAATAAAGTTCCTACTTTTAAGCAGTAACATGAAATAATGCAAAATACTTAAGAAATCCATCAGAAGTAAAATGCTTTTTAAATGGGTTTATTTTCAGTGTATTGTGATTTGGGACACAATGGAATGGCTTGTTTCCACCATAGAATTAAAAAAAATTAATAGGTAATTGCGACTTTTTAATCGAACAATTTACATAAATGCAAACTCGTAATTGCAAGAAAAACGTCAGAACTGTATAATATAAACAGACAAATAAGCAAACAGAAATAAGCAAACAGAATTGTGAAATATAAACAGAATTCACAGGAAAACTTTTACCTGCTAACTGTCGGTTCCACTTTTTGAGCATAGACCTGAAAATGACATTTCCAACTTAAACTGTTATAAATTTTGAATGCTTTGGACCACAAACTTAAAGTTGGTCTCTTTTAAAGAAGCCACTTGGCAGATTATTGTAGAAGTGAAAAAAGTTATAAAGATTATATAACAAAAAAGTTATAGAAGTTTAAGTTTATGAAAATATAAAATGTAATAATTTAAATATTTATATTTTATATAAAATTATATATTTTACAAAACATGTTTTACTCTAAAACTGCTAGAAAATCAAAATCAAAATTCTGAACAGGTTATGTTCCAAATTTGAGGTTGATATCTTTTAGTTTGGGCGTAGTACCAAGCTTTTCCACTAGATGACCATCAAACCCCATTAGTAACCATTTAAGGGCGCCTTGATTTCCATATGTGGTTTGAGTGATCTAAATATTTTTCTAAATATTTATGAAGTAAACATCACATTCAGAAGTATTCAACCAAAAAAAAACACATAAAAGACATACTACGATAACCCTGGACTTGCATTATAGTTCACGATGCATCAAAAATGGAGAATCTATTGTTTTTTCTATATATTCAAAAACATATTCAAGACCTTTTTTTCTGAAAAATAGAATAGATGTTATCTTTTGAACACTTCATGAAAATGAATGAAGATTTTTCATGATTTTTCATGATTTTATATGTGCATCACTATTTCAAAGTAAAGGTCACAACGCACTCTCGGACTCTGATGAGTACTCTTCTTGCATATTGATAAATTACAGTTGCTCTGTAAAATATTTCAAAAATCAGTCACCAAATATCAAAACTAGAGTCTTTAAGCTTTCAAGCGATATATAGTTTGTCAAGATTACTTTAGGTTCAGACTAAGATATTACTGTTTAAAACATGTAATGGCAAGTGGGCCCACCGTTGGGCCCATGACAGTTAACAGGTTAAAATACTAGATGTAGTCAAAATTAAGAGATGTAAACTCCAAATTCTGTGAAAAGTCACAATTATGAGTTTATAACTTGGAAGTATGAGATATAAACTCACAATTGCGAGAAAAAAAAAGAGAATTGTGATATTAAAAACTTTTATCAAGAAACAATTGCAAAATGAAAACTTAGAATTCAGAGAAAAAAAGTCAAAATTACAAAATGTAAATTTAGAGTTTGAGACAATAGTTATAAACTCAAAATTACAAGTGTGAAATAATAAACTCACAATTCTGAGAAAGTCTGAATTGTGAGATAAAGTTGCTGAGGGAAAGTCTTCTGTAGGGACACACTAATCCTGTTCTCACATACTTGCTTGTGTTATGTTTTTATTTGAACTTGCACTGAGGAAGACTGTTGTGAATGTGGAGTCGAAATATTGTTGTTGTATTTTGTTTCACAAGCGTGGTCGTAACCCAGCGGCGCTTATCTTCCCAGCTGCAGACCAGCGTAGCACGTGTGCAGTTTCTAGAGTCGTCCACGGTGGCCCGCAGCATCGTAAGCAAGCAAGAAGCTCGTATCTGTGATCTAGAGAACAAATTGGAGTTCCAGAGAGGACAGGTCAAGAGATTTGAGGTCAGTCCAGACCCATTAACAGCTTTATACTCTTTCTCAGAGAGGACCTTTACGGTGTGTGTGTGTGTGTGTGTGTGTGTGTGTAGGTGCTGGTTCTGCGTCTGCGGGACAGTGTGGTGCGGCTGGGTGAGGAGCTGGAGCAGGCGGCCCAGGCCGAGGCCAGGGAGAGGGAGAACTCCCGATACTATCAGCAGAGACTGGCGGATATGAAACTGGAAATGGACGACCTGAGCATCAGAGAACAGGAGAGCAGCCGTCGACGCATGGAGCTGGTGACTGACACACACACAAACACACCTTTCTGCTGTAGCTGTTGAAGCAACACATTATTCTATTTACTTATTTTTACGATATTTAACACACAAGTAGTAGTTTATCATGACTATGGAAATCCTAAAAGGTGAGTATTTAAAATTTTTTTAAGTTTATTTAGTGGTCACAATTTAATTTTCCTTCATTTTCTTTCATTTATCAAAATAACTAAATAATGGATAATTGCTTGGATATTCAGTTTAGTTTAAGATTACACTTATATTATTGTTTATATATTTTAAATGTTAACTTTGAGGGTGAGAGGATGGTAAAGGTAATCAAAATGTATAAATATGCTAAATTTAATATCTGATACAGTATACCCAGTCAACACGTGAGATCATGCGATGATCACAGTGACATCACACCATTCTCATAGTGTGATACTCACAGTGCGAGTAATGTGTGAGCTCATTGTGAAGTCAAAATGTTGAGCAGGTTGAGAGGAGGCAGTTAAAATATCAGTCACCGAGGAGGCTTTCTATATCCTGTTTCTCAACACTAATCACAGTGATATCACAGTGCTCTCACATGGTGAGCTTATGAGTGCACACTCAGCTAGCAGTTTTCTGTTATAAGAACCTTCTCCAAACATACAACTGACTTCCAGACACAGCCTTCGATGAAATCAACGGAAATACAAAAGACATTAAATCTTTCGTGATCTCAGCAGAGAATGATTAAACAACTCCACACAGCTTCACTCATTATTAATCAGACTGACTTTATTTCTGTCAGACATCTGCAAAAGCGCTTATTGAGAATTAACAGAGATTTAGATGATGATGTTTTGTTTCATTTGACGTTACCATCAAGGTGATTAGTGTTTGCTTTAGTTGGGCTCTTGACCTTTGACTTTATAACATTATATTTTTTGGGCTGCTGTAACGGTGTTTGTAAAGCACATTTTTATGGCAAGAATTACCAAAAAGAGACTGCAACCAGGTGATATCGGTTTGTTATTGATGATAACTACGCAATCTTCACCCAGATTCAGTATGCCGTCTTTGTGAGGAGATATTAATCTAAAGTTTCTAATTATAATAGCTCTGATTATACAGTATAGGATCCAACAGTGTAATAATTTATGAAGGATTTCAAAAGCATGATAAGTCGCAAGCATTTTGAACTGCTGTGTCATTTAAAAACAAAGAGAAACATCAAGAATCAATGTATGAATCTCAACAATGGTGACAATCAAAAGCTTCATGCTGCAAATAATGCTGGGTACCTAGTCTCTGTGCAGTGAGTGCAGTTTGACCTCACATTAGTATGAGCACACATTGAGGGCGCTGTGAGGTTACACTTTTAGCTCACTGTGACCTCACATTGTGACCTCATCACGAGTATCCTGGGAGCTCATGGTGACATCACTATGAGATCAAATTGTTGACTGGGTATACCATTAAAAAATTTGGGGTCAGTAAGACTTATTTTGAAAGAAGTCTCTTCTGTTCACCAAGACTGCATTTATTTAATAAAAAAAAAAATACAATAAAAACAATAAAACTGAAATATTATTACAATTTAAAACAACTGTTTTCGGTTTTAATATCATAAAATGTATTTTATTCCTGTGATGCAAAGCTGAATTTTCAGCATCATTACTCCAGTCTTCAGTGTCACATGATCCTTCAGAAATCATTCTAATATGCTGATTTACTGTTCAAGAAACATTTAATTTTAGCAATGCTTGAAAACAGTTGTGATGCTTTTTTTGAAAACCATGATACATTTTTAAAAATTTCTTTGATGAATAGATTTGAATAATAATAATTTATCAATTTTGATTAATTTAATGCATCTTTGCTGAATTAAAGTATTCATTTCTTTCCAAAAAAATCTTTAAAATAGTGTATATACAACTCATATATAACAGCACACAGGTCATATGGTTTTATAGTGTTTTTT
>NW_015631204.1:198803-226560 GCF_001515625.1 Sinocyclocheilus rhinocerous | reverse complement strand
TTTTTTTTTTTTATTACTCACTCGTATGGTTCTGATATATTGTGTATCCTTAAGAATATCAAATACAGGTGTGGATTCATTTAATTTCTGTAATATATTGAGATTAAAAAGGGTGCATTCGTTTTTTGATCCTTGAATTTATCTTAAGAATGCACGTTAAAATTGAACTGCTTTTGTGAAACTCCTCGGCACATTGAACGACTGTCCTCATAACTAATGTATTCATATGTAGTCGCTCGGTGCATTTTCCCCTTAGTGGCCGCCCACAAGCCTGACATGTTATTACCCATGAGAATACACCGATCTCTCCTGAAAAACCTGTAAATATTTATAATTTAACACAAAGGAGGTGGCCCTGCGTCATTACAGCACCTGCCGGTGTGTAATGCAATTTGACCTGCGTCCTGAGAGTCAAAGGCATTCAGTATTATGAATATTAGCTACAGTGTTAGCGATGCCTGGCGCATACACAAAAACTGGAGTCTGGGATGTGTTTCTTCCCGATGCGCAAACACACATGCTGAAGCTCACCAGGTTATTGGTTATGAAAGGGAGGGGGCAACAGCGAAGGTGTGGTTGTCATGGAGATGAGAGGAGCGGAATGGGATTTGTTGTATCAATAACCTTGAGGAGACAATGGGAATTAATCATAGACAGACAGTGGCGGCTCGTCCAGGAGAGCAAGAGACTGGGGACGTACAAAGAAGGGAAGAGGAAAATGAATCGTGAAGTCTCTTCTGTTCACCAAGACTGCATTTATTTAATAAAAAAAAAAATACAATAAAAACAATAAAACTGAAATATTATTACAATTTAAAACAACTGTTTTCGGTTTTAATATCATAAAATGTATTTTATTCCTGTGATGCAAAGCTGAATTTTCAGCATCATTACTCCAGTCTTCAGTGTCACATGATCCTTCAGAAATCATTCTAATATGCTGATTTACTGTTCAAGAAACATTTAATTTTAGCAATGCTTGAAAACAGTTGTGATGCTTTTTTTGAAAACCATGATACATTTTTAAAAATTTCTTTGATGAATAGATTTGAATAATAATAATTTATCAATTTTGATTAATTTAATGCATCTTTGCTGAATTAAAGTATTCATTTCTTTAAAAAAACAGTGTTAGCGATGCCTGGCGCATACACAAAGACTGAAGTCTGGGATGCATTTCTTCCCGATACGAAGACACACGCGCAAACACACATGCTGAAGCTCACCAGGTTATTGGTTATGAAAGGGAGGGGGCAACAGCGAAGGTGTGGTTGTCATGGAGATGAGAGGAGCGGAATGGGATTTGTTGTATCAATAACCTTGAGGAGACAATGGGAATTAATCATAGACAGACAGTGGCGGCTCGTCCAGGAGAGCAAGAGACTGGGGACGTACAAAGAAGGGAAGAGGAAAATGAATCGTGTAATCAGTCACACCGCTGGCTCTCCAGCGCTCATTATCAAATTATTCTATAAACAAGAGCTGGCGATCAATAACACAGGATTGTCCTTTAGCAAACAAGCACTTCAGAAGTTAAAGAGAAAGGCTTGCCAAAAAACAATACAAAGCATTTATATATATAAAATCATTTCTTTATGTTAGAAATTGTTAGGATGAATGAAACATGTTCTAGACATTAGTTTCATCAGTGTACTGTATTCTATTAAAGGGATAGTTCACCCAAAAATGAAAATTCTGTCATTAATTACTGAATGTGAAGGAACACAATTTAAGATATTCTTGATGGAATCTAAGAGCTGTCTGTCCCTGCATAGACGCCAACGCAACTGAAACGTTCCCAAGTCCAGAAATGTAGCAAGGAGATCTGTAAAATGATCCATGTGACATCAGGGGTTCAACCGCAATTATACGAAGCTACGAGAATACTACAAAAATTAAAAATAACGACTTTATTCAACAATTCGTCTCCTCTGCATCACCCTGGTGCCATTTTGGAGAATATCCGCTGGACGTAAACAACGTATGCTGTTCTGTGTCAGCTGCGTCACGCCGGATCGGTTTCCTATGTTGTTGTGATTTTATCTGAACGGAAACAGCGTATCCGTGTGACGCAGCTGACACTGAATAGCATACGCTGTTTACGTCCAGCGGATATTCTCCAAAATGGCACCAGGGTGATGCGGAGGAGACTAATTGTTGAATAAAGTTGTTATTTTTTATTCTTTTGCGCACAGAAAGTATTCTCATAGCTTCGTATAATTGCGGATGAACCACTGATGTCACATGGATTATTTTACAGATCTCCTTGCTACGTTTCTGGACTTGGAAACATTTCAGTTGCGTTGCTGTCTATGGAGGGTCAGACAGCTCTCAGATTCCATCAAGAATATCTTAAATTGTGTTCCGAAGATGAACGAAGGTCTTACGGGTTTGGAATGACATGAAGAGGAGTAATTAATGACAGAATTTTCATTTTTGAGTGAACTATCCCTTTAAAGTTAAAAGGATAAAAACAACTCCGAATGCTTCATTTCCATAACATCTTAGCCTTTATATAATTAGGTAGATTTTTAGGTTTTCTGATATAAAATTATGTGATTATGTGAGTGGTTTAATAACGATGCTGGCCTTAGCAAGCAGTTAATTAATTGGGCACATTTTGAGATTAAACACTTCTCCTGTCCTGATGCAGGGTCTTTATTTCCCCTGGAGATCCAGCGTGACTGTTGCGGGTTATCTGATTTTATCTTGTCTTATCTGTTTCCAGGAAATGCAAGTGGAAGAGCTTAGCGCAGTAAGACAGACCCTGCAAGCTGATCTAGAGACATCAATCCGGCGAATCGTTGATCTACAAGCCGCGCTGGAGGAGGTGGAGTCCAGCGATGAAAGTGATACAGAAAGGTATCACTAGTGACGTGCGCCTGACCTTTTCCATTTCCTTTTTTGTTTCTGTTACAGTGTCTCGCATAGCAAGGGGAAATTGTCTGCAAACCAGTTTGTATACTATACAAACTAAATAGTATTCAAGATTGTGATTGGTTCGTTCCAAATAATTTTGAAGCATCATCATGCATTTTTTTTTTTGTTTTTTTTTGTTTTGTTTTGGGTGGGGGTTGCATTTTGTTTTTGTTTTTTGTTTTTTTCAGGAACATTTTATTTAATTAAGGTTGCTTTATTTTATCTTGTTTTTTTATTTAATATTTTTTTATTCTATTCTATTTTATTAACTTTAATTCAGGGTTTTTTGTTTGTTTTTGTTTTCATTTTGTTTTTCAGCTAATCTAACTTTACAATTTATTATTTTGTTGGAATTGCTTTATTTTATCTTGTTTTTTTATTTTATTTTATTTAGGTTTTTTTTGTTTGTTTTTGACATTTTTTGTTTTAGGTTTGCTTATTTTATATGTATTTAATTTTATTTAATGTTATTTATTTTTCAGCAAACTCAACTCCATATGTACAGCATATACAGTATGTATATGCATAGTTTTTAGAAGTAACGTAAGTTTTTATTGACTTCTTGATGTTCTAAAAATAACATCAAGATGTAAAACTTCAAAACCAAACAGAGGAAACAGTAGATATATTGTTTTCTTCCCTTTGGGTTTGAAGTTTTACTTCTTGCTGTTACTTTGTAATTGCTTTCATTCTTTTTCAGTTGAGCTGAAATGTGAAGAGATTTTTCTAACTGTGCAAAATCAAGGCTACACTTTGCTACTATAAGCGCTTCAATAATGCCTTCCTCCCTCGACACCCATAGTAAAATGCAGTCCAATGTATCAGCGTTCAAGACTTTGATCTTCTCCACCAGACTGCTTAGACTTCACTGAAAATTCGATATGCTTGCTTTGCTCGTACCTCCAACCACTTTAGTTATCCGCTCCACTCCTGTGTGTCTCTGACTGCGTCTCCTTCTTCACACAGTGTGCAGACGGCTGTGGAGTCCTTCTCTAGAAGGAAAGATCTGTAAGCACTCCATCCCCCATCCTGTTGTTGTTCTCTCCCATGTATCTGTGTTCATTTACTATGTTCTGCATTTGGGAATGAGCAATCGGAGGAATGCAGGCTTCAAAGTAGGTCAGTGGCTGCATATTGGACTGGACGATGTAGAAAAAAAAATCATTTTTTAGGCTTTCATAGATATCAAATTTTTAGTCAAACATTCTAATTATTGTTTATATATATATATATATATATATTCATTCAATAAATAAATTTAATAAATATTTTAAAATTTTAAATGACTTTTTTTTTTTCACCTAGTAACAGAGCAAACAACAATCAGATGTTTCGGCAGCAAGCCTTCTTCAGTGAATCATATAGTGACGTTTCCTACAAGAGTTTTTTTTTTATTTTTTTATATTTCTTCAGATATATTATTGCAAATGTATTCCCTATATTGTCCAGCTCTAGTTGCATAACATACATTAATGTCTGCTGTGAAATGAAGAAATGCACTGCTTTATGCAGTGCGGTTTCTTTTTTGCATATAAATGCACGGCGTCTCTTTGTGAACCGTGGCTTAATGGTGTTGGCGGAGTCTAACGCATAACCATCCTTCTCTCGTTGGTCTAAAAATTTGCCATCAAGCAAATGTTGATGGATGGGCCAGCGCTGCATTTGGCTGTTGATGTTGCCTGCTTAGCCTGTTGCTCAGTGCTGTAAGTGTGTGTGGACTTGTGTAAGGTCACGACTTCCTTTCACACGTCTGAATGAAGATAGACGAGAGTCTCCGCTGGACGGATGTGAACAGACACCTACTCGTCAGACGCAAACCGCAACATACCCACACTGCCACTTTGCTTTGTTAAATGCAAGAAGCTTTCCTCTGTGCGAGAGAGTCCTTTTTAAAAGTTCACCAGCTGTGATATGCTTTGTCTTCTGAATAATGCATGCGCGTTAGCCGAGACCCCCCGCGTCTCGTCTCTTTCAGTTGTCTGTGCGAGCAAAAAAGGGGATAAAATGAACTGTTGCAGTTGCTCAGAGCTTTGGGTCTTAAATCTCTGTACGAATTTAGTGAGTCCAATTACAAGAGCAGGGTAGGAGAGAACCCACGGCATATGCAAGCAAATTAACATTTTTGTTACCTTACTCTTGTATGTTTGAATAAGAGCTTCTGGAAGCTAGAATAGGTTTTGACGCAATGGCTCTGTTCCAAAACCTAGTGATCTGCACAGCATTTTAAGTCATCATAGGCATACATACAACAATAAACCATTTCTAAAAGATAGGTACTATAATTTGTTTTGAGCAATGAATCCATGAATAATTCAATCCTAAAATGCAATGCAATAAGCAATTTAAGCAGAATGCTACATGGTGGAGATCAAAATTAGAGAACCATCTATAAATACTTAATTTTTTCTGAAATATTGTTAATCTTCATCACTCAAAATTTGAAGGAATATTATCTGTATACCACTGTACCACTAACATGTTTGACAAAACTGGCAAGCAATTCCAGCTGCAGTGTTGAACCGATTCCCCATTGAGCGTCTCTGTCTTATCCTGTCTTCTCATGCATTTGTCTTACATAGTCAACCGGCCTTTTTTGGAGAACTTGAATGAATTAGTGTCATTGTAAACCGAGAAATCACATATTTGGAATGACTAACTTATGATTAAATTACAATGGCTGAAAGGGTCATCCTCCTGTCGCAGGGTTTTAGTCATCTTGCGATCTCAGTGGAAAGTGGAGAAATGCTGGCAGTTAAATAGGGTTTGTCATATAATTAAGGAAATTAGTATCAGGTGCCAGATTAACGCCAATAACTTGGAGGTATCTGTAAGTGTTCTCTAATTTTGATCAGAGTTCTATTTTAAATATCTCATTCAAGTTTTGTATACTGTGCTTCAGAATACAATTAATTTATCAAATATGCTTAAAAACTGCCCTTCTACTCCTGTTAGGTTCACTTTAAATAGGGCTAAACAGTGACCTTGAAATTATAGGTTGTTCTCTAATTTTGATCTCCACTGTATATACTTAATGCAGTACTGAAATAATCTAATAAAAAATGCAATTTTAGCCAATATTTGTGTGAATGCACATTTTATGCTTGGTAGAGTAGCTCTTGCATCATTTAGCAACATGATGATGCAAAACTAATTGTACTAATCAGTTGTGTGTAGTAGCACAACTTATTTCATAGCACCAAAAGCTCATAGTTCTGTGTATTTCAGACAGTAGAGCATGGTGGAAGCAATGCCAAGGTCATGGGTTCGATTCCCAAGGAATTCATATACTTATACCTTGAATCCAATGTAAATCACTTAAATAAAAGTGTCTGCCAAATACATAAACGCAGATGCAAATATATGCCAATGCAGAGCATTCCAAATCAATCACTTATGAGAATTCATGGCTATGCTCTTAAAAATAAATGTGCTTTGTTGGGAACCATCCATGTAGATCCTTTTAAGTCCATGAAACCTTTCAATTGCACAAGAGGTTCTTTATAATGGAAAAAAAAGTTCTTCAAATTGTTAAAATATTCTTAACACTAAGAAACAAAATGGTTCTTTTAAGAAATTATCTCTGAGAGTTTTTTTGGGGAACCCAAAATGGTGGTTCAATTCCATTGCTACAATTGACCGCTTGCGCTGTGAAAGCATGTTGCACAGCTGTTAATCTTTCCAATGAAAGCATGATTTTCACACTAACATGGGGTTTGAATTTCAGCGACACCATGTCCAGCGTCGGATCCAGTGTGGGTACTGAAGACGTCGGCGAAGGGATCCGTCAGTGGGCAGGTGTACCGCGAGGAGGACGAGGAGGCAGAACTTCTCCTTACGCAGGAAGCAGCTCCGGCCGCCAGTCTGTTACCGACACCATGAGCACCTACAGTTTCAGGTAACATAGCAAAAGAAGACTGATAATCAATAAGCATGAGTGTGCATCAATAAACAAGGTAACACCACCAGGCCAGATTAGGCAAGTAGTAATTTTTAGCAAGCATGGCTCTAATCCTGTATAACTGACTGACTTTTGTGAATCACAAATGGAGATTAAGCATAAGGTCTGGACTCTATGGCTGTATTCCAGTTATTTTTTTATACCCTTCACTCATTTCCCTCTGTCTCATTGTATGTATGTCATTGATTATGCTGCACAAGTGTCCACTACTGGTGAAGCCTTTGCAATGGGCTGAATTGGAACGTCCTAAGCCTTTGATCACTTGGAATCTGCTATGGAGTTGATTTATTATTTACATTTTTTCCCTTACGAATTTGTTTGATGCAACATTCTATATGTATATAGGTATGCTTGGGCTGTTTTAAATGTTTAAAAAAAACATTTATATATCATACAGTTGTTTGGGGTGAGGATAAATTAAACTCGATGGCGTCATAATCGTGTTGCATTGTGGTCTATGGAACTACCTGAGGTGTACATATGAAGTAGACTCGTGTTGTTATGTTTGGGGGTGGGTTAGTGTCGTTATGATAACAGATCTGCGTGCAACCATATGTGATTCGATCAGGATCGGCGTAAATGTTAAAGCAAATAATGACGCAACAATCTGTGGTAACACACTATTTTGATAGTCCACTTTAGACATTCTACTAATTATAAGTAACTTTGCAATTACGTTAATATCTGCTAATACTGCTAATACTTAATGGTCACCCAACATGCATTCATAACCATCTACTAATAGTCTAATGAGAGTTAGTTGACATTTAGTTGCAAAGTTACTTGTAGTTAGTAGAATGTCTAAAGTGGACTATCGAAATAAAGTGTAACCCACAATCTGCATTAGAAACAAGCAACTAAACATTGGATTACACAAACTTTTGAAATTTGGTATCTACAGTAGTTGCTTATGTTGCTTATTATGCTTATATGCCACAGTCTTCATAAACATGGCTTTATTTACTGGTGGATGTTAAAAGACTGCAGAATCTCGAAAAGTCGCAAAAATGTTTCCATTTTATTGTGCCTTATGCATCAGACACTTAACAAACGAAGTGTGACCATGACATCTAAGGCTGAGACTATAATAATTCATTACATTTATATAGCGCTTATATAAATGTATGTGAAATCCTATGTGAGGATTAGAGTTGCAAAAAGGTGGAAATGTCCAGTACATTTCGGAAACATTCCAGAAATTTTGGAAACTTTCCAGGATTTTTTTGAATCTTCCAGCCCAGGAATTTTTTTGAAAGTTTCTGGAAATACACTGGAAATTTTCCAGCCCTTTGCAACCCTAGTGAGGATTGACATTGATGATGATTAGTCATGTCTTGTCAGATACTTGAAAATGTCTCCTTTTGTGCTCCATGGGAGCAAGAAACCCATAACCATAACCTAACCTAACCATATGGGTTTGGAACGACATAAGGGTGGGTAAATGATGATTTAATAACCATCCTTTAATTTATATTCACTGTTACTGTCTGTCATTTATTCCATATGACAGATCTTGCACTCAAGACCTTGACGAAGACGTCAAAGAAAGTTCCAGTGGTCTTGGCAGAGCGTCGTCATCCACGGCCCTATCTGAGCTCCTGGAGGGTCTGAGGAAGAAGCGCGCTGGGTGGGAAAGAGGCTCGGAGGCGGGCGAGGGGAGCACAGTGTCCCTTCCCATCTATCAGACAACAGGGGCCTCCACGCTACGCCGCAGGTCCTCAGCGCTGTCTCTAGAAGCAGAGGAGGGTCTGGAGGACCTGCCTCGACCTGGCATACTGAAACCTCCCAGTCCGCACCTGCCACGTGCCTCCAGCCTCCGCTCCCTATCCGAGTCAGGCCCAATGTCCTCCACCACCACAACCACCACAGGAAAGATGAACCGCTTCAGCTCCTGCGACTCCCTCGCATCCATGACCTCCACCGCAAGTTCCCGCCGCCACTTGTCCAACCTGGCCATCCCTGAGGAAGGCGAGGAGGAGCCCAGCTCGAAAGCCATGCCTCCTCTTGGCACCTATCAACCAATCCGACGCCGTCTACTTGGTGGCCTGGTAGCAGAAACAGAACAGTCGCAATTGGGATCGGAACCACTTGTATTCCAGAATCGCAGACTCCTCGGGAATCAAGACAAGGAGAGGGCCGGAGTCGATGCAGGGGACACCAGCTCAGACATTCTCCCAGCCATCCGTCGAGCGCAGTCCACCAGCAGCCTGGCATCTAGCAGTTCCCGAACGGGCCAGAGACGAGCCCTCAGTGTGCACTTTGGGGAGTTGCCGCCCTCCAGAGCGCCACGTAGGGAGTCCGACTCGGACTCTTCAAGTTCTGGCGGATCTCAGAAGCGCCGTGGGCCTCAAGGAGAGAGGCTGGAAGCCGAGGGCAGCGAGGACGTCAACTCGGTGATGAAGAAGTACCTCAAAAAAGCAGAAGTCGACTAGAAGACTCAACGAGGTTAAGCTTAAAACTGCACTGGCCTGCTTTACATTTAAGGGGGTCATATCATGAGGAAGCTAATTTTCCTTGATCTTTTGAGTTTCTACTGAAACATACTATAACTTTGAGAACTCGAAACTTCTTCCCAGTCCAAATCCAGGGATATTCTGAAATCCGTGGATTTGTATTGTCAGAAACATAATTTGATCACCCATACATTGCACATCACAAACGTCAGTTTGGTGTTTAGAAGGAAGTTGCATTTTCTGTTGTTTAACAGTTCTTATAGAATAATTATTGGAGGATATTACCTACAGTGTCTTTTCCTTACTGCGAGAAGCAGAAGTACCTTTAAGGAACCAATATGCACTCTTTAGGTACAAAGGTGTACCTTTTGAAATGGTACCCCCCACAGTGACAGCTTTTGTACTTTTTATTCTGAGAGTGTATGCAAAGTGAATGTTTACATGTATTAAAGGCACAGCTGCAAAGCAAAAAAAAAACTGTATGGAAAATGGTCACGAAAACTGTTTTGGCTTTTTTGTGTGTGTGTGTGTGTGTGTGTGTGTGTATGATCCCTTTAAATGACAAAAGAAAAAGAAAAATGAGCAACATGAAACTAAATTGAATTGTGAAAGGATGTGAATCATTTAGTCACTCTCTTTTTTTCTTTCCCCTGACAGGATTGATGAAGACATGGAGAATTGACTCAGTCCAGAATGCATTGAGGCTCATTTAACTGGAAGCACAAATACACTTAGGATTTATTTTGAGCACTGTTTGTACACAAAGATGTTAAAGTGAACGCATGAAATTCCTAAAATTCTCACTGTAAACATGCCCTTTATTCGAGCCGTGCTGATCCCTGCGGGTGCTTCAGGTAAGGGAAATTAATCTTGACCAGTGAAAGCTCGCTTTCCCTCTCAGCAGTCAGTGCAAATTAGTTGAACTCCAACAGATGTAAATAAAAACGTCGAGCAGAATCATTGGTATTTGCTTCGACCTTTCAAAGGAGAGGAACAGCATTACATTCACAGAGGAAAACAACTGAAATAGAGCCGTTTTACAAAGCAGTGATTGTGCGTACAAAGCACAGGCTCTCCATAATAATTGAGACAGACCTGGTTTCTGCAATCCAATCATTAACCTAGACTTATTTGCCTAGGAATGGAGTAAAGAAAATAGTTTGTACTTAATTGCCAGAGCAGAATTTGAAGCTGCTAAACAGTGTCCAAATGCTTTGTAATTTAATGTGCTTGGTAAGCATAAACAGGCTAAAGGAATATTCCAGTTTCAGTTATACTAAATTGCAGCATTTGTGGCATAAATGGTGGATATCGCAAAGAATAATTTTGACTGGCTCTCCTTAAAGTTACAATGAGGCACTGAAAATGGAAGTTAAAGAGGCCAGTTTTGGAGGTTATAAAAATCAGAAATGTGAAACTTTTTAAAAGCTTTTCAGTTCTGCTAAAACTGTAAAGTCATTCAATGTGGTCATTACCAATATGCCACAAGTGCTGTAAATTGAGCTTAACTTTAAAGTTAAGGCTCAATACATGATAGATCTACTCACTGAAAGCAGCACATTACAGTGATTTTACCACAGTAAGATTTTTCTTAACCTTTACCTCTGGTAAATCACTAGTCATTCATATTTAGGGGTACATTTCATGTCAGCCAAAAAGTCAGAAAATCAGTATTCTTTTTTGATAAATAAATTAGGTGGTTGAATAATATATCCCCTTAATGTGCTAAATTAATTGTTTGGCAAGCTTAAGGTCTAATGACTTTTTAAATATGTTAATGGAAATTAACATTTGATTCATTATTTTGTCAACTGTGTTATGGACAAATGTTGTGTCAAATGAACACAGTATGCTGAATTTAGTGTTATTCACCATCCTTACCAAAGTCATCCATCTCCAGAGATATCCCCATCTTTTTTTCTGACGGATTGGTTCACATTTAGAAGATTTATAACATAAAAACCACACATAACACAGTTGACAAAGTAACACAGTTGACAAGAATGAACTTAGTATCCATAAAGCATTTTAAACGCACTCACATTATAATATATATTATAACGTTAATGAATATATTATATTTGACACTTCAAGTTGTAAGGACTTATACAATAACATCATAACACTTTATCAGTCATGATTAAGCAGACATAGATATATGCCAGATCTATATTATATAGGTGTATGTCAATCATGAGGAATTCTGAATGCTTTTTAACCCTTGACAAATGTGAACATAATGAGTATATGTTATTATGGATATGGAGTTCATAGAAAGTGTGGCCGTGATTAGATCAGTTAAGTTTATCCATTGTTTTAGGCAATTCCTATGTAATTTCTGTGTAATGACTCCCCTATGTGAATATTTATTTTTATCAACACTCAGTGGGAGCATAAATTGACACTGAATTGTCAACTGTGTTACAGCTGATGGGTAACAGAGTTGACATTTCGGCCATTTTAGGGCCTTGTGCAAACTGCTGACCTTGGAATAGTTAGTACATGACCTTGATTAACTTTTGTTTTTATATTCGTTCTCTACATATTTATAAATATAACGTGACGCAGGCTCACCAGAACATGTTGATAACACAGTTGACGGTCAATTAATCTACTCTATGCGCAGACAATAATCTAGATAAAATATTGAAGAGGAGAAGTTATGACTTGCCACACTGTCTTCAAATTTCCCTCCAAAAAAGGTTAAATACAGCACGTGATGTTGAAAATTGTGTCTTTGGAACAAACCATCGCTGATTTATAGGGGGTTTTATAGGGAGTAACAGTTGACACCGATTTCTCAGACATACACAAAATGGATTTAATGTAGAGGTGCAAAATATTTTTTTAAATACCCTTCTCGTAATGTAATGATTATTTGACAAATATTTATAAGAAATATATACAGAAACATTTTAGAGCTAATCTGAAGAGCAAGACCTCAGTTACCAAATCGGACCGCACAAAAACAGCAAATTCCAGTATAGAATGCCATTTTTGCAAGACGAAAGATGGATATCTGTTGGATTTTTGTATTAAATTAATTAGAAATGTCCCGATATAAAAGTGATCATTGTTTGAAGTGAAAAAGTTATTGAAAAATTAGTAAAATTGATAGAGTCCATGGATATGACATGTACCCCTAATTATAGAATGACTCTATAATGCAGTGCCTCGGATTTAAATTGGTGCTTCTGTCGCATTAAGACAACACCTGCAGATACTTTTGTGCCAACGCAGTCATACTTTCTTCCACAGACAAAATGCTTTGAGAAAATGAGACCAGTTCGCTTTCCCCTCTAACGGTTTTATTGACGAAGCATAACTACAATGGGACCATGGTGAGAAATTTGAGCTCCCAACTCAAATGTCCAGCAGCGGCCTTCTGGGAACGTGCCGCTTCCCATCCACATCTGCAATAAGAGAACATGATCAATGCTCGAGTCTCTACATGATCAAATTTGTACGTCATCTACAGGTCCTTGCCTGGTCACACCTTTGCCTTCCGTCCCCTTCCTTTACCCTGAAAGAAACAATGTTATTCATTTTTGCATAGCTTTAGAAAAAAAATAAATAAATCAAGAATAAAAAGCTACCTTTTTAGGTGGATTGTCACCATCTGAGGCTTCCCTGCTTTTACAAAACACTTGATTAGTTTGCTTTGAGAAACTAATGAAGGACAAACAAAATTAAATGTTAGATTTAACTTACTCATCCTCTCCCTTTTCTGGCTTCTTTCTCTTTGAAGATAGAATGGAGCAGTGAGAATTAGAACAAATTTAATTGAAACAACTTGTGACCTATGAGACGAAGCCTTACTTTGCCAGCACCATTTTTTGTGACTTTCTTAACCGGTGATACTTCAATATCTTCCTCCTCTTCTTCTACCTCCTCATCCATCTCTTCATCCAGCTCTTCATCATCGGAGTACTCCTCCACTGGGAGAGATTTTGGCACAAGTCCCATTGACTTAAATACCAACCACAGATAGTAGCTAAAAATAGAGCTGAAAGGACCACTCACAGGCCACATGTTCCGCTCCGACATACACAGGCCCAGAGCCGTGCTTCAGGCGAAAGGTCACGGGTGGATGAAGATCCAATCCAGACAGGTTAACCTGATGGAGAATGAAATCTCATGAGGTATATACACAGACTTGTGGACGTGAAATGTGATTACTGTAGCTCTATTCAAAGTAAATTATAGAAGACTCCATAAAAATATAGTTTCACAACATTTTTCAACCCTCTGGTGCTGCTTGCATGGTCATCAAATTACAGATTTTTTTTATTATTTGAATTAAATGAACGTACTATATTTTAGTTCAATAAAGTTTAATTTTATTGTGCCATTTATGGAATAGTTATGATCTATTTATTACCCGTTAACTGCTTTTTGAGCATAGATCTGAAAATTAGGTTTCCAACTTAAAGGGATGAAAATCTTGACATTGCTGAACTGAATTATTATTAAACGGCAACAAACAAACAAAATAAATCTTTATGAAAAGTGCACAAAAATACTGTTTTATGGAAACTATATATTTTTCAAAACATGTTTTAGCCCAATCTAAAACGGCGTGACAAATCAGATAAATCTAAGCAACTGTGTTCCAAATTTGAGGTTGATATCACAAAAATAAGTGAGCTTTCAGTAAGGTTTTGCTTCCCATTACTCTCCAAAGCTGTCATTTGACCACACACACGACCATTTTACCTAAAGTCTAAATTAAAAAAAAAAAGTTAAAAAAAAAAAGCACCAGAGGGTTCAATTGAAACATAATCAGGGTGAAAACAAAAAAAAAATCCACTATTAGCGAAAATGCTACTTAGAGGGGCATTGTGGGTATTTTAGCGAGCTAACGTTTGCACAGAAATATCACAAAAACGAATATTTCTTACCGTAGGCATAGATTTAGCATGTAGTGTTGCTATGGGAACCGCTTTCGCGCTGCTGTTGCCCTCACCGGTGACCAACTCCACAATATTGAACTCATCTTTAGCGGTGTGACCCAGACACATCTTCAAATCAAATATTAATGGGTTAAATGTAATAAACACCGATTAAACGTCGCGTTACCTCGACAATCACTGAACCAACCGTTCTCAGTGCCAGCTGGTGTTGATGGTTCGTATCATCCGTCTTGAAGGACTCTTCTTTATTAGATTCATTGAGTTCACAACCTGAAACAACGAACGATTTAATATAGAATATTAGTACGTTTTGAATTATATTTTACCTGAAGACACGAAAAGTGTAACATCTTACCCCAAAGAGTGGATAATGGTTTCTCGGTTTTGCTCATTTTGAAACAAAAACTGAAAGGCACATACAGTAAATGTTTATTAGACAATTTAATGCGCAGTATGTAATGTGAATTATTCAGAAATTCGTTATATATTCTCACCAGAAATAAATCTCAGGGCTGTTTCTAGGACAGCAAAAGAAATGAAAGAGTGAGTTTACGCCCTGTGAACGTTAAAAGAGGAAGTTAATTGCTCATCAGGTGACAGTAATTAAGTCAGGATCACTGCAGGTTAATTATGGATCCGACCTGCTGCATGAACCTGCTGAAAAAATCACTTCTTTATAATCATGTTTTAATCGAATAGAATTAAGCTGACTCATAATTATGCATACTAAATATGTTGTCTTTTATGTTATATTAACCTCTCTTATAACCGGGGCTAGTTGTCACATGGGTACGTTTTCGCAAGGTCTGCAATTAAGTGCTTATTTTCAATAGCAGTGGTTTAATTTACTTTATAAACCTAGTGTAAATAAAGAGCCAAATTATGATCATGTTTATGAAGTAAAGTTTAAAACAAACAAAAAATAGAATATCATCGAGTTTTGTCGTGTTGTTGGGTTAGGAAGCGAAAAAAGCATGCTTTAAAGAAAGAGTTGACTATAATAGAGGTATATTAAAGTTCTGTAGGCTAATAGTTATTTAGTCAATAAGTGAAACTTGCATACATTAAGGAAAGAGTTGACTAGGCTATATATGTGTGTGTGTGTACTTTGATTACATTTTATAAACAGATATGTTGTGCAATGATTTTCAAATCAGTGTAAAAATAAATAGCAGATTTCCACTGACATATATTGTCACAAATCTGCATCTGTATAAATGTGGATTTTATTTATTTATTTTTGTATTCAAGACTTTTTGTCTTTATATATACTGTAAATCAGCCTTTAGAAATATTCACTGTAGTAAAAAGTGTGACAACTTGCCCCAGTCTCCCAAAAAGATCCCTCAAATCAATTATTCTCATGAGATAAAGCTGTGTCTATGAACTCCTTTCATAATTCATGCATTTTACACTAAATAATTAATTAAACAATGTCTTTTTTATAGCTGCTATACAGCTGAATTTCTCTCATATTTGAAGAAGCCTGCATCATTGATTCTTATTTTCCTGTTTATTACTGTGAAGCTGCTTTGAAACGATCTGTTATAAAAAGCACTATATAATAAAAGTGACTTGACTATTTTTTTTGTTGTGTGACTCAATTCAACATGTGAGCCGGATGTGTATTTCAGTCGTTTAACTTCTATTTGCCATGGTTGTTTATGTATCTCAGATCCCCCTCAGTTCCATATGTGCTGCACACTCTCATTCTGTCGTGTGATCTATTATTAACAGATGCACCGGATCGCTCAGCCTGTGAATTACGGAGCGGGGAGAGAACATGGGCTGTGAGTTTGACCGCCGCTCCCCTGGGTTCCACCGCCAGCCCCTCGCCGCCATCAAAGACCACGAGCTGCCGGATGAAAAGAAAGTAGAGGAGGGGGGCCGAAGACGCCATGAGGACAAAGAAACTGGGATATTACGAGGTGTGGGGGTGATGGGTAAATCAATATTATATATACAAATATTATATATTGACATTAGGCAGAATTATGAGCTGTGTCTGTAATATAACTTCATCATTTTCAGTGTCTGCACACCTGAGCTCACCAGAAGAGACCGAATGACATGCGAAAAATATGCCTTGTAAATGAAATGTGAAGCCACATGGGAGCTCCACTCACACAATCTCGGCTCCTGACGGCGTATAGGATGGTTTAGAGAGCGCGTGGGAGGGCTCAAGTGAATCCTTGCTTTGTGTGGGCCCCGTTCTCCTCTGTGAAACACTCACACACACTAAGTTAAAAAGCACAAATGAACCCAATGAGCATTTGTTAGCTATTATTAATGGTGACTAAGAGCATTTGTGGGCTGTCTAATGCGATGAATGAATGCATGGTGCACGGTGCCAAACGGCTGTTCGGTAACGTGACAAGTGTGCTTTAAAGTCAACATGACATCAAAATTGATATCGTGTTGAAATTTGTAATAGAAGTAAGAGTAAATAATAATAGAGTAAATGTGACCACAAAATCAGTCATAAGTATCACAGGTATATTTGTAGCAATAGCCAAAAATACATTGTATGGGTCAAAATTATCGATTTTTATTTTATGCCAAAAATCATTAGGATATTAAGTAAAGATCATGTTCCATGAAGATATTTTGTAAATTTCCTACC
Source organism: Sinocyclocheilus rhinocerous (assembly GCF_001515625.1). Lineage (NCBI taxonomy): Eukaryota > Metazoa > Chordata > Actinopteri > Cypriniformes > Cyprinidae > Sinocyclocheilus > Sinocyclocheilus rhinocerous. Next base: position 209,694 of record NW_015631204.1, on the reverse strand, counting down.
GTAAATATATCGAAACTTAATTTTTGATTAGTAATATGCATTGCTAAGGACTTCATTTGGACAACTTTAAAAGCGATTTTCTCAATATTTTGATTTTTTTGCACCCTCAGATTCCAGATTTGCAAATAGCTGTATCTCGGCCAAATGTTATCCTATCCTAACAAACCATACATCAATGGAAAGCTTATTTAATGTAATTATATGTATCAATTTATAAAAAATTTACCCTTATGACTGGTTTTGTGGTACAAGGTCACAAATAGAAATTTACTTTCTCAGAACACAACAATGTTCTTAAGGATGATTCATCAGCAATTTTTTATTATGTTAAAAAAATATTTTCTTTTTATACTTGCTCTGGCTCTAAAACAAATTTCCTTTGTAGCTGATATCACCGATGCCACAGACCCCCAAATGTGATGACCCCTTCCTAATATATGACTTTATATAAAAAATATATTGAAAAAAATGGCATGTATATTCAATTTATAACATAAAATTGCAGCAAACACACAGCAATAATATGTAAGTGCTGTGACAAGTCTCAGTTAGCCTAATGCAGTACACGTAGAAAGTTTTTTTTTAAATAATAAATAAAAAGAAAACAAGTAGATAGAATAGAAAAAGAATAGGGAACGCTTGTGTTAGAGGGTCCTTTTTTAATAAAAATAAAACAAGACAAAAGAATAGAAAAATAATAGAGAATGCTAGTGTTAGAGGGTCATTTTTATAATAAATAAAAAGAAAAGAAGATAGAATAGAAAAAGAATAGAGAATGCTAGTGTTAGAGGCTCTTTCTAAAGAAAACAGTAAATAGTTTCAGCCAATAGCCAAAAAGCTGTTTACATTGTCAAGGTTTTAGTCAATGATTGTAGGTAATGCAACCTTTCTAAAATCTTGCCAATGATTAATGCAGTTCTTTAATGTTGCTGCAATAATAGCAAATAACAGTAGATTGAACTAAGCAGTGCTGGTACATATCACCTACTTTTTTTTTATCCATCAGTTCCTGGTGGATAAAATCAAGTCCTGCCCTACTAATTTTTTCTGTCTCGTTGAATATCGTGCTTCACTTAAAAATGCGTCATCTTACAGCAGCAAAAATTCATTTCACGTTGACTTTAATTGTTCCTGGGAAATGCTCCAAAGGTGTTGAAAACTAAAAAAATGAGTTTCCCTTCCCCAAGGACCTTTCCACACTGCATTAACTGCAGAATACCTGTTTCGGCACTTCCTAAGTAAACTAAGCATATTGTGGATTTGCTCGTTTGGTGACATTTCAGTGTGGAATCACAGCAACCCGGCTGATAGATGGCAGGAAAATGGAGACAGTGTGGAAAATCACAGATAATCCTTAGACCTCCTTGGAATCTAATTAAGATTTTCTCAAGGAAAGGATGGGATCCCTCTATAAAGTGTCAATAGTGTGTCAGTCACTTTGAGATTTTCTTTTCATGGATTTTTTTCATTTCTCTAGCTTAAATAGAAGAGTGTGGCGCTAGCAACACCAAGGTTTGGTTGCCAGGGAATGCATGAAGTAAAAAAAAAAAAAGTACATTGAATGCAATGTACATCACTTTGAATGAGTGTCAGCAGATGCATATGTTTCACTTTATCTGTTTTAAGATAAATGCAACAGCATCTTTATATTCAGAAGCTGACTTTTAACTATGGCAAACACAGTGGTTTCAGTGCTGGGCAATGAGCCATACATGAATCATGTGTCACGCCTCATTAGTCTGTAAGGCTGAGTGGCATTGCCAACATTGAGCTGTGATCTTACAGCCTTAGAAACAGGCAGTCGATTGTTTAGACAACCAAAAAGCTCTTTCCTCTTTTATTACTCCCAAACAACACTGGACCCTATTGACTTTCATTATACTAGAAAAAAACAAACATTTTTCAATATATCTTATTGAAGATCATTTATTTTTTGCACAGAAGAAACTATTTGAAAGTGACTAATTTATGTTTTTTTCAATGTACTCACTCTCAGGCCGTACAAGATGTAGAGGAGTTTGTTTCTTCATCAGAACAGATTTGGAGAAATTTAGCATCACCAATGAATCCTCTGCAGTGAATGGGTGCCGTCAGAATGAGAGTCCAAACAGCTGATAAAAACAACACAATAATCCACAAGTAATCCACACCACTCCGGTCCATCAATTAACATCTTGTGCCAGAAGCAAAAGTTTGAAGTTAAAAATGTCTTGATGGATTGTCACTTCATAAAACATTAACTGATGGACCGGAGTGGTGTGGATTACTTGTGGATTATTGTGTTGTTTTTATCAGCTGTTTGGACTCTCATTCTGACGGCACCCATTCACTGCAGAAGACCTGTTGGTGAGCAAGTGATGTAATGCTTAATTTCTCCAAATCTGTTCTGATGAAGAAACAAACTCCTCTACATCTTGTACGGCCTGAGGGTGAGTACATTGTCAGTAAATGTTCATTTTTGGGTGAACTATCCCTTTAAGCGAATTTCTCCCAATGAATGTTTTCTCTTTCTCTTCTGGAACACTCACTCAGAAGTAATTAACAAAGATTATCGCAAAGCAGCTTGATCCAGCTAACAAGCATTTGAAAATGACGCTCTCAGAGAAATGACTTTCTTCTCAGGCCACTGGATTGACAAGAAATAAAAGTGCATCAAAGCGTCACATATCTCAAAGCGGGCTGGAGGTCTTTATGCGGTTTCTGTCCAGCTCTTCTCACATAGCCAGGCATATCTTGTTGAAACAGAGTCTCTTCTGGTCACGGCACCTCAAACTCAAGGTCTATCTCATTTCTTAGTGCAGGCCAGGAGCCTTTTAGCCTGAGATGAGAAATATGGGATAAACACTAACGCTGTTACTGGACTATAAATTCCCTTGACTGGTGAAGTCATGCATGATATCATATGGGGCTTCACTGTGGATTGATTTGGGAAAAACATTTGGTAATGTAAGTAGACACCAGCCTCTCCACTGGGAGTTGTAAATTGCCTTTATGGTAAAATGCAGACTGGGGTAAGTGGTCACACCATTCTCAGAAATGAGTTCTTCATGTATGTCAGAAAATTTCTGATTGGTTAAAAAGGGTGGGCTTGTGTTTATTTCAGATCAAACTATGCTCTATATATCTATCTATCTATCTATCTATCAGTAACAAATAAGCATTCACTATTTCCCTGGATTCAGATTCTAAATTGTAGAAGCATATTCTCCCCACAGCATCAGCAACTTTTACACACACAAACCAGAGAGAGAGAGCAAGAGGAGGGGTGAGTGAAGGAGAAGACACACTGCGGAGTTCAGCAGAGAAGAGATGTAGAGAGCTGGAGACGGAGACCAAACCGACATCACAGCTGTGAACACACAGGAGCACATGCACACACGCCGCCTGTGAGTTCAACTCCAAGTCTCTGACACTAAGCAGCTCTGCTGTGGACTTCAACGCTGCATCTGTGATTATTCTGGGCTGGACCCCCTTTGGACTGTGTCTTAACATGCTGGGAGTTCAAAGTGATGCTCTGCTGGTCGGCTTGATGGTTTGGATGGGAATCCTATGGGGAGAGATCACAACCCAAGGTAATATTCATTACTGCACTGATTCATTCAGATGCCCTTGTGTCTTTGATGCACTGACACTGCTGTTTAACAGAAAGAGCCCTGGAAACTTTAATAACACACACCTCACTTTTATCACGATTACGCACAGCCTATTTGATAAAGACTCGTTGCAACACAAGTATTTGAGTTTAGTCGCCCTGATGCGACATGTGAGGTTTACGGACAAGATCATATGAGACAAACATGCCTGTTTTGATCAGTTTGGCTCGTGCATGCGCTGCCAGAATTGTTTTCAAGACAAAAGTGGGGCAGAAATAATGAAGAAACATGCTTATGTGTGGATCTGCTGCATAATAACGCGCGTGGACAAAGAGAAACGCTGCGGGATTCCAACTGAATGTGATTTTTATAATATTTCACATCTATAGATGTAATGCGTATACATCGTGCTTAAATCACAGTCAAGAAGGACCCTTTGGACTTGCGCTTTAAGTGTAATGAAAGTGCATGGAATGACATGAGAATGCACTGGTTTGTTGTCAGCTAATGCGTGTGTATGTGCGCTTGTCCATTCATAAGCATGCTTCCTTCACGCTATTATGAGTTTCTTTGCGCAAGATTGCTATAAAAATAAATGCTTTCTTTTGTAAATCGTGCGCTCGCAACAGAAACAGGAGCAGTTTGATTTCAGTAAGTGTCACCTCCCCAAAACAGGAGCCCTTACCCTCCCTGACCTGGTGTAATAAATGCAATGCTGTTGCATTATTCATGCAGATGCGTGAACAAGAAGTCAAATGACTGTGTTGGTTCATCCACCCGTGTTTTTCTTCCCCGAGCAGCTCTTTAATCACTTGCTGTGTAAATTTAGCTCAGTTCCACGCGCGTGGGCAACTCATCTTTAATCGGGACATGCGCGAGTGCATGGGGCTCCTTAACACGATTCTGTCCTCTAGTAAAAAAAAATGATGTGTTTATTTTCCGTCAGTGGTGTGCACTGATCTTCTGAAATGAGAAGGAAAAGGCACCTCTCTGCGTTTGGATTATTTCTGTCCCATGTAAATTCATATTCCAGCTCCATTTGACATTTCCAGGTTCCAGGTTAAAGGAACAGCGTTTTCTACACTATAAGCAAGTATAAACAATATAGCCTATATGTTTTCGTTTCTATAGAACAACCTAGGCTTATATTAAAAACTCACGTATGCGAGTTAAACATTGCTTCAAACATAATCACTACAACAATACAATAACGGATATTTTATAATGTCATTAATAGTACAAACTGCTGTTTGTATGTTTTATTAGGCTATATTAGTCGCAGTTATTGTATCATCGACTATCCTTGGTCAAACGTGCGTTATGGTCGCAGACATGGAGGTGCAGCTACAGCTTTATTATTTATTTATTAATTCGAGTGATTTTAAATTAATTTTGATTCAGATTTAACTGAAAGTGGTGATATGTGACTGTTTTGTAATTATTCGTCTATATTCATCGGTTTGACGCATTCAGGTTTTTCGCGCACATGTTATGAACGTCGTAGGCGGGCTTTATTCCGTTGACAGCGTGATCAGCCAATCACAGCGAAGCAGACACACCCACACGCGCAGGTACGTTTCGCGCTTTACTGCTCGTATTAACGCCATGTTTAATGATGAGGTTGTCGACGCAAAAGAGCTCAATAAATAAGACAAAACCTTCCTCTGAAACTTCATATATAGTGTGGATAGTGTTACTTGAGAAACACGAGTGTCATATTTTGTTATTTTTTTATTTATTTTACTTGTAAAGGAAGGCCTACTAGCAAGCACAACTTCCTGTCACCGTGAGCGCATCTTTGCTGATAATGTGAGTGTGGTTTGCTACAATCAGTACGTTTTTACATGTAGTTTACATTCCTTTATGTATCATGCTAAATTTGCTAGGTTGTCCAGTTTTAGGCTACATGGCCATTAAGTGAACCCATGAACCACTTCTGGTTGCCCAGTTAATCATGTGACATGAAATCCCACAAAATTTTACTATATAAATAAAGAATTCAGGGCCAGGTGTTGTGGGTTAAACAAAAGATAACTTCCCTTTAACACAGATGGCTATATAGTTTAAAAATGTGTAAAAACATGCAGTAGGCAATACACAACATAATGTTCTTTTTAGCAACGTCATATGACCCCTAAATAATTAATTTAGTTCATTGTGTGTTAAGGGTTTGATTATACTTAAATAAAACACATAACACAAGCACTAATATTTAATAGTATTTAATTCTTTATTTATTTTTAAAAAATGGTACTTCTAAAAAAATATATTTCAAGTGCTTCGAAACATCGAATAATTTTTCGAAGCAATTGGTTCAATTGATTCAATGCTTCGAAAAGCTTCGTTTCTCCCATCACTATAGTCTGTACTTCCTCAACAGACCACGAAACCATTTTTTGGTTGTTAAAAAAAGGTGCGCTCGTCTGTTGTGTCTCGTGTAGCAAGTTCAGTGACGCGGGTAGTGACTATTCTCTCCGGCCAATCAGTGATCAGCAAGGTTTACACGTCACGTTTTGGTAACGATACGGTTCACTTAGAACCTCAACCGAGGTGGTACTGAAAAAAGTACTGGGTACCAGGTACTGTACACAGTGGAAAACCCCCCAAAAGTGAACCGTGCCGTGCCGTGCCGTACCGTACCATGCAGTGGAAAAGCGCCATAAGAGAGTTGAATGTTGGATAACTGCACAGGCAAGATTTGTGAGTGACTAGTCTCATGTTAATACATATAGGCCTAATATTAAGTCTTGTGGATTCTAATACATAGGCTATAAGTCTTGTGGGTATTTTTTATGTTTTCCCTTGCTCCATAGACTTCCATTTTAATGTTCTGTTCCATTTAGTTTAGATTGACAGCTTTAACCATGCATTATTCTGTTGTCAGCACAGAATATGATGTGTAAAGAAACAAAATGGCGTTTTAATGGCAAAAAGCATTTGTTTTGCAACTGTACAGTTATTTAAATTCTAGATTTCCACATTAGCTTCCGAGTTGGCTTTTGTTTAATTTACATAGTGGAAAATGAGAATTGAATTAAACAGCATAAGAGCATTACTTTAAACACAATTACAGTGCGTTGTTTGTGTTTACAAATAATGAGTTGAAATAGTCTGGAAATCGACAACATCTGTAATAGTGATTCATTACTTAATATAGAACTGAATTTGTACTGAACCCAGCACTTTCCATAACTAGAAGTGTTAGATTACAAAAGTTATCATGTCCCTCGTGTTCACTTTGGATCACGTCCCATAATAATTGAGTTCTCTTTGTTTTGGCACACTCTGTTTGTTAAAAGGAATGAGATCTTAGTTACACTAGCTGTCTTTATTTACTGCCGGTGATATGATAGAGCTCTTCCATGCTACGAAACACATGAGAGTGATTTTTCCTGGTGACTCAAATGAATCTAAATTGTTATATTTTAAAGAAATAATTCTCTCATATCACTATTTGCTCTCTATCATTGTGTTTGGTGTTCCTTCATTCGTAGAAGAATTGTGCTGGTCGCTCTCTTCCATGCAATTACAGTGAATGGGAACTAGGGCTTTCGTGCTTCAAAAGCGCCATAAAAGTAGACATAGGACTCACGCTCTGCTTCCACAGAGGAAAGAAAGTCATACGGGTTAGGAATGAGTAAATGAGTGCGATTTCTCATTTTTGACTGAATGCAGAACTATCGCCTGCAAAGTTTTAAGCAAATTCACAGTAGCTCTCCCAAAAATCAGATCGACTATTCTGGCGGTGCTGTCAGTGTTATTTTCACAGGGCCAGAACTCTCTAGGTGACAGACTGTCTGTTCTGCACCTTCTAAAACTCACTCATCTGGAATTTGTCCTTCTCTTCCCATCACATCACTTCCCGTCTTTCTCCGCAGCTCTCCCTAGTTTCTGATACACAAAGCCAAATCAGAATAGAAAGGGCAAGAATGTCCTGCAGGAAATGTCTGATAGGAACTAAAACAAGTGCGTGAGATGTGCTCTCAGAGGACTACAGGCTTAAATATGTGTCCTTTGCTGTGGATTTATGGAGACCTGAACTTTGGGTCATAACGTAAAAAGTGTCTTTTGATTCATTAACATGTAAATAAGGACTGTTATTACACTCTTAAAAATAAAGGTTCCAAAAGGGGGTTTCACAGCGATGTCATAAGAACCCTTTAGGTTCCCCAAAGAACCTTTCAGTGAACAGCTCTTAAAAGAACCATTTTTAAAAATAAACTAAAGAACCATTTTCCACTGGATGGAACCCCATAGAATATAATAAATGCCAATAAAGAATCTTTATTTTTATGAGTGTATGGATAATTATAGACATTTTCTGTTATTGCTTCTTGTTATGTTTTTGTTTAGCAGGCCTCATTACCATGATTTTCTATAAGTAATTAAAGAAAAGTGAATATTTGTATAAGTATCAGCGAGTGGCATAACTACCAGCAGTACAGATGGGGAAAATTAAATAATTATTTTAAATTAATATTTTAATGTGACTCAAGATACAAAGGCACAGTACAATTTATTAATACTTTATTTGTCTGATACAGTGTTTAAAATGTTACTTACAAATTATTTAATATTATAAAAATTATTACATTTATTTGTGTAATATAAATATATTAAATAAAAAATACATTATGCATTTCTAAAATTATATTTATATAAATTAAATTAAAATTATTTATTTAATATGATTTTAAGGAATGTTTTAAATCACTTTTTCTAAAATATGTATTTGTAAAAAAAAAAGTCTAAAACTACATATTTCATATCTAACCAGCCCCAAATATTGTATGGTAGCTCTTACCTTTGTCATTTATTATAAAATAATTGTAATTAATTTAGTCAATGTTTAATATAACTACAATAAATTTGCAATAAAGTAATGAATTACATTATACATTTATACAATTATACTTTAATTAAAATTATTTTTAATTAAATCATTGTTTGTTTTTAACAAAGTATTTCAAAATAAATTGATTTTAAAAGATGAAAAAAAAATGAAAAAGGCATCCGTTTCATAGAATAACTCATTTGATTGTACCTGTGTGGGTTTGTTGATTCAGGATATGATGGGCTTCTGTCTGGTTCTGAATCCATCACCAGGTGTTTGTTTTGCTAATATCATATTTCCCTAATCGGATATGAAAACAAACGCTGATGTAGATCCGTTGAACGCTGCCATGTTCTGTAAATATAAGCGTTAGGTAATATCTCTAGCGTAATTTGTTGGCTGGCATTATGGTATTATTTCAATTAAGCATGTGGTGTGTTAAAAATAGCAATAAGCTCTTAAAATTTCTGTGTACATCAGAATACGGTTGTATGCAAGATCACTGCCATTTTATAAGCTTAGGGCAGCTTAGGTAATATCTGCTATCCTGTAGCTCTATACCATGGGCTTGCGGCCTGTGCGCGTACAGTGGATCTTGGAAAGTGCTTTCCACTGTAGTTTCCTCCGAATGAGAGGTTTGCATCGGATGCCCTGGAGGTTTGCTGACGGGAGGGCGACTGACAGCTTCTCTTTAGCGCCTGGAGCCCGACTCAGCAGCTCAGCACCTCCTCATCGTTCATACAGAGGATTCTCTAGTCACCGGAAACTGGAGAGACTTTCTCGGGTTTCCTTTGAACACTCGTGTCCTACAGCACAAAAAAATACAAGATGAGATGTGGACAACCTAAAGATTGCAAGTGGTGGTTTTAGGAGATGCTTTATGCATTACCAGCTAATTAAGTGACAGTAAAGACATTTTATATTATTACAAAAGTTTACTATTTCAAATAAATGCTGTTCTTTTGAACTTTCTATTTAATAAATAATCCTGAAAAAAATTCATTATGGTTTCCACTGTCCTCAACATTGATAATAATAAGAAATGTTTGTAAATGTTTATAAATTATATTTTATATTTTTATAAATTAATATTTTATATACATGCAGCCTGGTGAGCATCATAAATACACTCTTAAAAATAAAGGTGCTTCACAATGCCATAGAAGAACCGTTTTTGTCTCAATGGTTCCATAAAGAACCTTTAAAACCTGAAGAACCTTTCTGTTTCACAAATGGTTCTTTGTGGTGAAAGAAGGTTCTTCCGATTATAAAAAAGTAAGAAAGAGATTTTTGACTAAATGGTTCTTTTTGGAACCAAAATTGGTTCTTCTATGGCATTGCTGTGAAGAACCTTTTTAAGCACCTTTATTTATATATATATATATATACACATACACACATATATATATACATATACATTTAGCTGTCATGGAATAGTGTGTGCTATTATAATTTTTAAGAAATTATTTTTTACTAAAATCCTTTTAATTAAAATATGAATTAAAACCTACATTCTTTAAATGTCTGATTATTCAAAAAAAATGTTTAATTCAGTCATATAATTCATAATTCATAACTAGTTACAATTCCTCCCTCAACCTCAGCTGAGATATTATGTGGTAGCTGCCAGAAACAGTGTTACATTTGTCATTTATGTTAGTGTTTAACCAACAACCTACAGATGAAAAAATTTTGAATTTTGCACTAGCAAACACTGCTCTAGGTCTAGTTTCAGGTTCAGTCCCCCTTTAGCAATCTGTGTTTTGCTGAAGGGCAAATATGGATGCTTTTCTTCTTGCTGGGATCAAACCATCAACCTATTGGTTACCAGCACTGAGCTTTTGCCCACTCGCTTATCAGGTAGGCAGCAAGAGGCTGTCAAACGAAAAGACAAATTAAGGCCCTCGTTAACGTTTCCAGATGAAAATGTGAGGAAACAGTTTAGCATAAACATCCTGACACAAGAGTTTCACAGCCGAGCATCTGTTGCCTCGGAGTGTTAATGAAATTATCAGAAAGTGTTAATCAGCCCTGACTGATCGCATTGGTCGAGTGAATCCGACAAAACTAATGAACGGCCCAAAGGATCGGCTCATCTTTACCAGTGCCCTGAAAAGAGAATATATTAGTGTGTGTTTTGTGTTTAGTTGCACTGACTGGATTCATTTCAGGGGTCATTAAATGCTCTAAAATGTTTACTCTGACATGCAGAAGACTAAAATCAACTTGATTTTCATAATAAATGATCCTAGTCTTATTTTAAAGGATTCAGTGCATGTCGTGTCAAAATTGTTTGACTCAGAACATTAATCACATTGTGTTGCAACCACCATTTTCGTGTTTGTTGAGTTTTAAGTAATAGTTCTCTCAAAAATAAAAATTTGCTGAAAATGTACTTATCCTCAGGCCATCCAAGATGTAGATGAGTTTGTTTCTCCATTGGAAAAGATTTGGAGAAATGTAG
>NW_015631204.1:185291-198749 GCF_001515625.1 Sinocyclocheilus rhinocerous | reverse complement strand
CCTCTCACATCAAAATCCACCAACATATTTGTTTAGAACTGATTTGGACTGTTTTCACAATCTGTTTGAAGTTAAAAACTTCTTAATTATGGATTTATTCTTTAAAGCATGCAGATTTTTCTCTCGCAAGACATCAGTTGATGGACTGGAGTGGTGTGGATCACTTGTGGATTATTGTGATGTTTTTAATCAGCTGTTTGGACTCTCATTCTGACGGCACCCATTCACTGCAGAGCATCCATTGGTGAGCAAGTGATGCAATGATAAATTTCTCCACATCTCCATGAATAAACGAACTCCTTTACATCTTGTATGGCCTGAGGGTGAGTACGTTCTCAGCAAATTTTCATTTTTGGGTGAACTGTTCCTCGAAGGACATTTGCTCCCTCACATTGAGCCATGGTGCTCAAATGGGAAATGTGAGTTTAAGCCTGGTTTTTGTTGTGTCTTGATCGTTCCCTCCTTTCAGGTACTCTGCTGTTAAAAGAAAAGCAATAAACTGTAATGGAATTATGCAAGACCGTCAAGACTGGACGAGAAGGCTCCTCAAGCATCTAAATGTTTACTGTTGCCAACAGACGCCTTTTAAAGAGATTAAAAAGCAGGATATTGTTGAGGAATAGAACACAGCCCCTCATAATCGCTCCTAACGCGGCTACAGCGCTAATGATGCATGTGAATGAGCGATTCAGAACGTCAGCGCTGAACTTTGAAGATGCTCCATGATGAATCTGAGCCTCTGAATATGACGGTGTCACTTCAGCCAGATGGAACGGTTGGTGCAAAGCATGCACCATCTGTCAGGCACATGGCACCTCAATTACCGCAGAGCATTTTACATGCTTAATATTTCAGCTTCCCTTTACTTCAAAGCGGTGGCTGACAGGTCGCATGTTTTGAAACGTCCCAACCTGTTTCTCTGATTTGAGAGCTGCACGCAAGCGACTGCCTTCACCTGAGCCCGGGCGCGTTTAGCGCATCGAGACGAGGTGAGAAATGCAGTCAAAGCATTGCCGTCAGCTCCCCCGTCTCCACGGTGACATTTGAGAGCTAGTGTTTGCCTTAACGTTTTAGCTCGATGTTTTACACACCTTCAGCTGTCGGGTTTGTTCATCCTGTGCTTGCGAGCGCTGTCAGCCGCTAATGCAGACGGACAGTCCCAGCAGGTGGAGAGAGTCGATTCAGTGCTGAAACTTCATTTTACAGCTATTATGGAAATGACTTTTTGGGGGCATGAAGACAGCTTTAAAAAGAGCCTCAGAATTAATGTAATTTCAGACGTTTAGATCTGAATCATTTCTGAATGTGATAAGGTCTCGTGCCTGCTGCTTTTGTAGATGGGAATTAATGTCTTGAAATGTGGCTGAAGAGCTTTAATGCCCTTAAAACCTACTGTGGAGGTACCATGGTACTTTTGATATATACCAGGGAACTTACTACTTATTAATATGCCGTGGTATTTTAGACATGTAACATGGTATTACCAGGGTATTATTGTAACTACCATGTACATTTGTACCAAAAGTACCATAGTATTACCATCTGATACTATTACTGTTATGCCACACAGTAGTTTTTGCAAAGTACATAACTAATTCATTGTACTGTCATATCCCAAAAATATTATTATCTGGTACCACACTTGCAAAAAAGTACCATAGTATACTGCCATGGTATTTTTGAAAAGTACCATGGTATTCTTGGAAGTTGTGGTAAGTGTTTCAAAGTACCATTTTTACCAAAGTACTTTTTGTAAGTTATAACCAGAAAAATCATGGTATTACAATGTTACCAAATTAAAAACGTATCACCATGGTAAATATTCATAGAACAATGGTATTAACCATGTTACCATATCAAAAATGGTATTACCATGGTAAATATCCATAAAAACATGCTTTTACCATTTTCCTTAAAAATGTGATGGTACCATGATATGGTGATGGTATCAGGTAAAAATACCATGGTATTTACATGGTACTACAACAAGGTACTTTTATGAATATCATAGCACTGGTACCACATTAAAAAAGTACAATTTAGACATGTAAGATGTTATTGCCATGGTATTTTGGAAATGTACATGGTCAGTCTTGGAAGTTATGGTAAATGTTTCCATAGTATTAGCATCTGATACAGTCACTGTACCATGGTGCCACCACGGTACTTTTTCTTAGGCCATAACCAAAAAGCTGTGGTAATAACATGGTGCGTATAAAAATCAGGGTGTTACAGTGGTACCATGGTATCAAATACATGGTATTTTTCCTTACAAAAGTGGTATAGTGATGGTTAGAGGTGGAAATACCATGAATGTACCACAAATACCACAATAAGAGTATTTACTGGCTATTTTTAGGTACTTCTTAGAATAATGTGGTTTTATCACAAAAAATGTATTATCTGATACCACAGAAGTACCTTGGAGTACCATGTAAATACTGCGGTACCATGGTTTACATCAAAGTACCATGGCTTTACCATCTGATTCTATCACTGTATTGCCAAGGTACTTTGTTCAGAAAAATTGTTAATATTGCAGTAGTCTTTAGTGCTTCTGTTTAATAGTGATTGTTACATTCCATGGTATACATGATATTCCATAGTACTTAAAAGAATACCATGGTATTACCATGATAAAAAAGCATGGCAGTACCATGGTGCTTTATTGTTAGCGTGTGATGTAAGGCGTCGCGAATGCTGTGTTAAAATGGGTGGCCGGGTGTTTTCTGCCTGTGCAGTCTCGGCTGCGGTCGGATCCAGGCCTTTTGAGCGTGTGAATGAGCGATCGGTTGGAGGGTTCTTGGCAGGGCTGCACACTTTAGTGCCTCTCTGTGGGCAACAGTCATTGAAACACCACTCACACTCCAGACTGCCTCCCGTTCATGCATGGAGCACAAGATGGAGGAGTCAAGGCATGGAGAAGAGGGGGGAAAAAAAGAAAAAAACACTCATTTTCATAGCCTTTTTTCCATCTTGCATCCATCAAACTTTGTCACACTTATGAAACCTCCTCACTGTCACAGGATCTGTGTGTAGATGACAAGCACTTTGATTTTTAGACATACGGCGGGTTTCCTCTGGGTAGCATAAAGCATAAATAAATGTTTTAAAGGACAACCGCATTAATTGGAAATGGAGAGGGCTTTTAAGATAGGTTGTCATGGTGATAGGAATATCAACACAGGAAATCTTTGGGAAAACAAGAGTGGAATTCAGTTCAGTTCGATTCTGTTTTATTAGTACTTTTTCTATTGAAATTGGTCCAAAGTAGCTTTACAAAGAAAAGTACGCAGTGAATAAGCCAAATGTGACATTGCCATGGAAAAACTGCCAAAGATATTCAGGTTAGATGGGGAAGAATCTCAAAAGCCATTATCTGTGGGTTGGTTTTGAAGTTGCATACTAATTAGTAATTACATTTATGAAATTAAGTAGTATGCATGCTATTATACTGTACGTTATGTGAATTTCTGTATGCTTGGAACATCTGGATGACATACTACATTTGCCTGAGTCAACTAGAGCTCACAACGTGAAATACTTAATCCCATAATGCAATGCCGTCAACTTCATTTTCCAATTGAATTTTTAGATTTTATATTATATTAATCCAGTTTTTTTCATTTTTATAAAATTGTCAACTCTTTAATCTGAATTAAAGGGGAAAAATTATTGTAAATATTTCCAAGATGATAACTGGATGTCATATGCTGAGTGAAACAAGCAAAATAATGAGGTCATGTGACTGCATTTATTTGATCCAAAATAACAAAAAAAAACTGAAATATTGTGAAATATTTTACAATTTCAAATTTCTGTTTTCTAATTGAATTTATTTTAAATTGTAATTTATTCCTGTGATGCAAAGCTGAATTTTCAGCATCGTTACTCCAGTCTTCAGTGTCACATGATCCTTCTGAAATCATTCTAATATGCTGATTTGAGCTCAAGAAACATTTCTTATTATCATCAATGTTGAAAACCCAAGTGCTGCTTTGTATTTTTTGTGGAAACTGTGATATGTATTTCAGGATTTAATGAATAGAGCGGCATTAATTTAAAACATTTAAATGTCTTTACTGTCAATTTTGATCAACTTAATGAGTCCTTGCTTATTAAAAGTAGGCCTATTCATTTCTTAAAATCTTACTGACCCCAAATGTTTGAGTGGTAGTTTACTGTAAAGAAATGGTAGTATGATAATCTGCTATTCTGAACATTGACAGAAGTTTGTGAGGAATCTGTGTGTTTTTGTGGGCTGATGCCCAGATCGTTCTTCTTGATCTTTTTGATCCCTGTGTACACTTTGTAAGTTAAATGAAGGCAGGAGAGGGAGAATGGAGAGGATATGGCCCTTTGATGTATTGTCACCCTTTGTTCTCCAGAGAAGTGGCTAATCACACTCTTGTCGTATCGTAGAAAACGCCGTTCGTTTCACCTCAGCTTTGAGGAACACAGCATCCCAAAATAACACAAATAAAACCAAAGTAAAGGTCAGAATGTTGAGGGAGGAGCACTGAGATTAAAGGCAGAGGACAGAGGGAAGGATGGAGGGTGAGAGGAGAGAGAGGAGCAGGACAGACGACGCACACCTGTGCAGCTGCTCAGAGACGCTCGAATGACGAGCGGGCAGAAGATGCCATCTGCCTCGCCATCCTGGAGGGAATCCAATAGATTCCGGCCCCCAAAACATCCAAGAATGGATGAGATCCCTATTAAGGCACCATGGAGACTGTTCTGATGTTCTTTAATAGGACTGAATTGTATTCATATTTAAAATACTTTCTCCTGTCCTAATTTAATATGCTGAAACAATAACTACACTGTGAGAAAAAATCTGTTGAAAAACTATAAATGTCCTGGCAGAAAATGACCAGTACCTATTCCGTTACGGATGTTTCCTTCAGCCCTTAAACACAACTCAATGCAAAGCATAATTTAAAATATGGGTAAACGCCTTTAAAAAGTCAATAGAGAAGATTTGTTAATATTACCATGGTACATTGGGCTGTATTTTAAAACGTTTTTTTTATAACCCATTCAATATTATGGTAAATTACATCACGTAAATTGTCTTCTAAAGCAATGTAAAGACTGTATTAAAGAATGATTTACATTTACATTTATTTGACACTATTTAATTTCTTAAAAGAGTTTAAACTTGCCTTCTGGTCCTGTAGTATGAAACCAGGTTGTGCGTTGTCCAGAATTTAATTGAATTCCAATTTAATACCTGAAATTAAACTGTATTTGAATTGAGGTAGCAAACAGGTTGCAGAATTGCAATTCTAATTTATTGTTTATAAGTATAAGTAAATTCTAAAAAATTCATTTAGCTGTAATTTTTTACTAGAAAAGCTAGTTTCATCGAGACAAAGATACGATTTATCGAGATATAATACGATTATTGGAGTATGTTTAAATTTATTTATTTATTTATTTTTTCATTTTTAATTCAATGTGTTTCTGGCCATTTCTTTGTAATTGTTTGTGAAACTGAATTACAATTTCTGAGTGAAAATTGTTTTTTTTAATTTAAGTGTAATATGAAACATCCAATTTTGGTTAAATGTGCCATTTCATACGTCACAAGAGTAAAATTGCTTGTGGTTGTTCATTGCTAACTCATGAATGCTTATTTATAGTTGCTTTGCATATTATATTTAAATAGAAAAAATGCTTACATTAAAATGATACACTTTAATGTAAAATAAGCTTATTAAATGAATAAATGTGACCATTTTGATGCCAAGTCTTTCACCCATCTTATTACACACGCAAGTTGATTTGTGCTGAAAAGCTTTACATGCCGGGTGAACGTGCCATCTGTACTGGAGCAGGATTGACAGCTCTTATTTTCCACATCGACGGACGACTCAGTCAATCTAGAGCTGTGCAGTCACCAGCAATTTGATGGTACACTCACCAGGCGTTTATCCAAGACTCTTGATGTAATTTGTACATGTTTACAGACTCGCAACAGATGATAAGGATGTTCGCGTGGTAGTTCATTGGTTTAATATTGTATCCGTGGCGCATTGGGCAACACTTTAGACAGAGATGATGTGTCATGTGGCTCATCCCAACACAATCAATGGCTGCTCCAGTTCAGCGTTGGATCTAGAGGGCTCGACTGACCCGATGGGGGCATGTAGGAACTGTCCCGAGACATCGACCCAGTGTCTGTGCTGCTCTCATTAGCTTCCACTGGGAAAAAAATCATTATTTCTGGTTCCTGCTTTTCTTTGTCTCTATCCCTGTGGTGTGAGCTTCCAGTAATAGCCGCTGAAACCGGCATTGAGCTCAGGGCCGAGCGCCACCGCTAATGAGGCAGGTGTTCAAATTAGTGAGCCGGGCCAGCGATCCCTTGGGAAAATGGCTGCCGTCATGTAGATGTGGAGAATGAGAATTTAGATTAATTAATGCTGGAATGTGAGCTTCAGTCAATAGTTCAGATATAATTTATATGCGGCCCTTCTGAGGTATTGTTTGGAAAAATATTGTGTTGAAGTGGTTTCCAAGGCACGGCGTGTGCTGATTGGTTTTAGCAAGATGCTGTGGTTGCTCTGGTGTTCTGGGTGGTTGGTAGGGTGTCATTTGCCAGCCCATTTCCAAGACTCTCGCTGTGTCTGAAATTAAATACTTCCCGACTATATAGTATGCGGAAAACAGTACGCCAAAAGTACATCCAAATTTCATTCATACTACCTATATTCATACAATATAGAAAATGCTTTTTAAACGGTCGCAGAGTAAGTTCAAATTCAAATGTAGTACCTACTCAGACAGTATGCGATTTCAGACACACTGTCTGTGATATTCTGATCTCTAGATTTGACTTGTGTCCATCCTGAAATATTCTCTACCATTCCAATGCTGTTACAATTTGTACGTATTTTACGAGGTGGCTAATTCGTACACACTCGACCTCACTCGTACGATTTCTGTGATTGTTAACTTTGATGGGCAGGGTTAGGTGAGGTCCTTCGTATGAATTCCTACCAATTTGACACCTCATAAAATGCGTACGATTTTTCATGAATGAAATTATGTATGAATTAGCAACTTTGTCAAATATGTACGAATTGCTGTGAAATCGGGATGACCATCCAAACGTTCAGGGCCTATATGATTTTCTTTTAAAGAAATTAATACTTTTATTTACCAAGGACAGATCATTTCCCCCCAATATGTGTGATGTTTTGTAGTCATTATAAGCGCCTTAGCCTTCGTATGCGGTGCTTTTCCACAGCGACTGGATATGATTGGACGGGAATGCGCCGCCAGGAATTTACGGTTACAGTAATTGTCTGTTTGTCAGCTGTAAAGCGTGTCGGGGATGTCACCGGCGGTGGAAAGAGGAAGGGCATAAAAGCAGACAAATGTGGAGATTGAAAAGTCAAGGTTAGTTATATGTTTCTCTATTCAGCCATGCATTCAATCCTTGACAAGCGTGCAATTCTTCCCCGCATCCATACAGCCAATGGCGGTGGCCTTTATCTGCTCTGCCCAGAAACACACAGTCTCTCTCTCTCTCTCCCTCTCTTTCTCTCGCCCATCCTCACCCACCGTCCTCTTTATCTCACGCAATCCCTCCTTTCACAACTCTTTTTCTCTATGGTGGGATCATTGACACCTTTAATGAGTCAGCACGCAGTCACAGCACTAAACGGTGATAATGGGATGCTGTGTAGACGGGGGAGATGTGGAAGTGTGTGGGAAGCTCTGCGAGAGCGTGTTTATCGGTTCGGTCAAACCAAGTCATTTGGAGCTTATTTTAATGCCCTTTCTTGTACTATGACCGCCCACTTTCTTGGGTTCCGGAAGAACTTTTTTTTCTATTCATTTTCACCTTAGGGATTTCAAATAAAGACTCTGAAACCTCGAAGCAAACCAACCTGCTCCCCGCTGAATCACAACGTTACAACTTTGACTTGACACATCAACAATGTTAATTGTGGCAGGCAATATATTCCATAATTTATATTCTGTAATTCACCTCATATGCATTGCTTTGAAAAGAAAGATTTAATTTAAATACACTTAAATTGGACTGCTGGTGGTTAGTTAAGTGTGTGTGTGTGTGTATATATATATATATATACACACACATTGCTGTTAAAAATGTTGGGATTGTAAATGTATTTATTTATTTAAAGAAGTGTCTTATATTCACCAAGGCTGTAATCAATAATACAATAAAACAGCTGCTGTTTGCTGCTCAAGAAACATCTCTCATTAATTATTATGCTTAATATTTTTGTGAAAAACATGAAACTTTTTTGGGGGGGCGGGGGTTAATAAATAGAACGTTCAAAAGAACAGCATTTATTTGGCACAGAAATCTTTTGTAACACTGTAAATGTCCCTTTTGATCAGTTAAATGCTTTTTTTGCTAAATAAAAATATTAATTTCTTTAAAAAAATAATTGGTCCCAAAATTTTGAACATTAGCAGGGGAGATGTGGAAGTGTGTGGGAAGCTCTGCGAGAGCGTGTTTATCGGTTCGGTCAAACCAAGTCATTTGGAGCTTATTTTAATGCCCTTTCTTGTACTATGACCGCCCACTTTCTTGGGTTCCGGAAGAACTTTTTTTTCTATTCATTTTCACCTTAGGGATTTCAAATAAAGACTCTGAAACCTCGAAGCAAACCAACCTGCTCCCCGCTGAATCACAACGTTACAACTTTGACTTGACACATCAACAATGTTAATTGTGGCAGGCAATATATTCCATAATTTATATTCTGTAATTCACCTCATATGCATTGCTTTGAAAAGAAAGATTTAATTTAAATACACTTAAATTGGACTGCTGGTGGTTAGTTAAAGTTTTGATAAAGTTGTGCAGCTGTTTAGCTTTTTTTTTTTCAATTTTAATTCTTTAAAGGGGAATCAACTCATCCCATGGCACAGAAATCTTTTGTAACACTGTAAATGTCCCTTTTGATCAGTTAAATGCTTTTTTTGCTAAATAAAAATATTAATTTCTTTAAAAAAATAATTGGTCCCAAAATTTTGAACATTAGCAGTAGTTTAATAGCTAGCCTAAATAGTGCTTATATACTCTACACAGATATAAAATAAAATGTAAAATATGTTTTTGCTTTATTGCAAAATACTCAAATTTATAAGCAGTTTGAAATATATTATTGCTGCAGTTTTTGTTTCCATGGTAACGGCGACTTCTTTGGTGGATCATTGTAAATTCTACTAATAAACATGATTTTAAAAAGTTGAATTGAAAATTGAATTATTTTGAATTTAGACTTCTACAGAAGCTTAACCTCAGAGCTCACGGTAGGCCTGTCTTTATCGGATTATACGTTATTGCTAAAAGTCAGTTTTTCTGTAAAGAAAATGAATAGGATTTTTACTTCTGGAGCTCTGCTGTTGCTCTCTATCGCTGCTGGCTTTTAGCAGCATCCTGATAAAGACGTAACTGTCTGGTGGAGGTAAATAAACTCTGCTTTATCAACAGCAGAGAACGCTTGGTAAATCTCTCCAGGTTGTTGAGGCAACAGCGTCTAACTGAAAATCCTCCAGCTGCTCTCTAGGCTGCAATTATGACAACTGAATACCTCTATTTTGATTTTGGCATATTCGCACCGAACAGCTTTTAGATTTGATCCAGACACACAAAGGGAGGCGGGATAGGAACCATCAAGCGTTTGTACACAGTTGACAGGATGTCGGGGTTCTTGCTGATCCAGATTGGTCGGGATCTTCCTCTCGTGGTGAATATACCATTGTGCCGCGTGATTGGCCCTCTTTCACCTCTGTTTGAATGTCAAAGGATGCTGCTGAGAGGAATTATATTCCTGGATTTCAACAGACGAAAGGCCTGGAATAGGGTTTGTTACAGAGACGGGGAGCTTCAGCTTGAGGAACACTGGGTGTTTTTAACCATGCTGTCATATTTCACAAAACCCTTTTAGATTGTTTATATTGATGCACATGTGTTGCACAAGTTGCTGTGCATTTGCTTTCTAATAAAAAGACCAGTGGAGGTACCATGTTATTTATATATTTATTATACCATGGTATGGTACTGTGTGCATGTGATATTTCTGTTTTTCTTTTTTAATAAATCTGCAAAAATGTCAACAATTCTGTGTTTTTCTGTCAATATGGGGTGCTGTGTGTACATTAATGAGGAAAAAAAATTAACTTAAATGATTTTAGCAAATGGCTGCAATATAACAAAGAGTGAAAAATTTAAGGGGGTCTGAATACTTTCCGTACCCACTGTATATCATGTCCATACCGTGGTGAAATACTATGGTATTTAGATAAATAGTGTTATTTTAGTTTTGTTTATATACTATATGTAGTATTTATTAATATTTCACAATTAACCTTTTTTTAGATTTCCAGTTTTTTGGGGGGTTTTTTTATTAGGTGTTTTTTTTTTTTAGCTTAAATGTATTTTTCAAGTCTTAGTTTTTGTTACATTTTTTAAGCAATTTTACTTCAACTTCAACTTATTTAATTTCAGTTAGTTGCTAATGCATCATTTCCAATGTTTACGTTTACTAGGCTACAGTGTTACCAAAAACTACGGTATTACCATGATTGTATGATGGTAATACTATGGTACTTTTTGTAAGGGATACAGCAATTAAAAACAACATTTAGACATCCAGGATAGTTTTAATTGTACTATTTTTTACATGTATATTTATATACTGTTTGAATACAGGATTCATACATGGTTCTATGAAAAGCAAATACCAGAAACCAGAAAAACAGCAGCTAGAAACCCCCTTTAGACCGGTTTCAGACATTAATATTTCTCGCATGGATGAGCTGCCACCGTTTTTTCGCCCCTCCTGCATTTTTCTCAGCGTTGGCCATTTATTGAATTGCATTTCTTCTGTTTCCGCCGTCACTGTCAGGAAAGCTGTCTGAGTCATAATCCGACAGAATAAGCAGAGTGTGGGGGGACGGAAAGAAGCCGAGTCGAGGAAACAAGATAAAGAAAAGAGCGAGGCAGCGGGAGAGAGACAGCGAGACGGGGAGGAGAGAGAGACAGTGAGGTTTAAGTTGATGACAGCTAGAGGAGGATTAATTTCTCAGTCATGCAGCAGTGTTGGACTCTGTGCTCTTAGTAATTGCTGTGCTGTTGGGGCCCCTGTGTTTGGGGCTCATTATCTCATGTGAATGAATGGGGTTTACGGGATCAGCTCAACCACACTGACACTGCTGCAGAACGCTTTACTCGCTCTGGTAGGACGGGCGTTAATGTGTCTACTTGACGTGAGCAATTTCTAACCGGTGGAATAGTTCATTTGTCATTCAGAGTAGCAGGGAAAATAACACCCTAGTCATTTCTGGTTATTAAAGTTGGTGCACTTGCAGTGTAGCATTGTTGATTATGACTAATGGTCAAGCTAAGCATTTCTTTTTTATCTTAATTTCTTTTTTATTGTTTTGATGGTCAGTGTTGATATATAGAAAGAGGAATGGTCGGTGAAATATGTTATTATATGATATAATAATTACATGTTATAGCTACATATACATGATTTAATATGATAATATTAATATGATGATTTTATTGACAGTAGACGTGTATACAATTTATTATTTTATAAAAATTATATATAAATTATAAATCTTGTTTTGTTAATTGAAATAAAGCTGAAATAAGATGCAATATAAATATTACACTAAAAATCCTAAATCGAGAAAAAAAAGAAATCATGGCAACTAAAATAAATTAAAACCTGTAGTATTAAAATGACTCAAATCAGAACTGAAATAAACATAAGTAAAAGCTAAAAAGAAAATTTTTTTTGTTAAAAAAAAATGAAAAAATAAAAAGCGCAAAAATTACTCAAACTAAAATGTCAACTGAAAATATAAAAATAAAAGCAGTTTCATTCAAACTATTAATAAATACAATAATAGTATACAAATATAACACTGATTTCTGTCATTGAACAGGAAATATGTAAATAATAAACCATAAGTTCAGACCTAAAATTCTTATGTGAGGCTGCAGATGTGCATTAATTTTGTCCAGGATGTTGTCAATCATCCACACCTTCAGAGACACAACTTGACCCACAGCAGAAACACCCTGGTAATGCAATGAGAAGTAATCAAAATATATATATATTATATATATAAAAATATTATATATATATATATATATATATATATATATATATATATATATATAATTTGTAATGCATTAAATTATATACACATCATTATTTGTGTATATGCAATTTAATGCTACACTGCATATATAGCGATATTCGATTTAGCAACTGATAGTGTAAAATGTGATTAAATTAGATAGAATTATATAAATTCGATAGATAGACAGACAGATCGATAGATAGATAGATAGACAGATCGATAGACAGATAGATAGATAAACAGAAAGACAGATAGATAGATAGATAGATAGATAGACAGACAGACAGATAGATAGACAGACAGACAGACAGACAGACAGATAGATAGATAGATAAATAGACAGACAGATAGATAGATAGATAGACAGACAGACAGACAGATAGATAGATAGATAGATAAATAGACAGACAGACAGATAGATAGATAGACAGACAGACAGAAAGACAGACAGATAGATAGATAGATAAACATTATCAAATACTAAATTGAATACTGCATTTATGTATTTTATATTCAATTTGTGTGTATATATAATTAATAAATCGTTTAATTTAAATTTAAATTTAGGATGTGTATATACTTAAATTGTAAATAAAAATGATTGAATACATTATAATTTCATCATAAATTCTACATTATTAGTTGCTAAATTGAATATCATATTTTTATTGTTTTTAATTGATTAGTTGATTATGTTTTCATCATAAAATTGCTGATTTTTTTGTTTATAATTAATCACTTAATTGTTTTTTTGTATTTATATTTTTTTTTTACTACGTTTGCAGCTATGTCATATCCGGAGGTTGCATACAGCAGAAAGGCAGTTTCATTGTTGACAAGCTCTCATTGTGTCTGCTTGCAATTACTGACTGGTGAAATAGTTCATTTGACATTCAAAATAGCAGGTTTAAAAAATAGTGTGATTAAAATACTCTCTCTTTCTGTGGATAATGGCTCCTGTCCTAACCAACTCCAACCCTGTAGTGTTTAGTGGCGCTGGAGTTTCAGAGTCAGATGTGTTGGCTTTGTCTGACCCACTTGCTATAAATAAAAGTCGAACAGCAATTCAACACGGCGAAAAAGATCCAGTGAACAATAGCGCGAAATTGCTACTCTTTGTCCCTATAGATTAAAGGGGTCATATGATGCTGCTAAAAAGAACATTATTTTGTGTAATGAAATGTGTTTATGCGGTTTAAAGTTCAAAAAACACATTATTTTCCACATACTGTACATTATTGTTTCTCCTCTATGCCCCGCCTTTTTGAAACGCATCGATTTTTACAAAGCTCATCGGTCTGAAAA
>NW_015631204.1:174409-183919 GCF_001515625.1 Sinocyclocheilus rhinocerous | reverse complement strand
ACTGCTGTTCCTGAAACCACGCTTTCTTTCTTTGCGTGCACATTTGGGCGGTGTTATGCAAATCTTCCCACATTGTGATGTAGACATGTGGGGGCGTGTTAGAATGAGCCGTTTTAGGTAGGCGTGGTTAACTCTTAACTTTTATAAAGAATATCTCTTTGGATTTGAGACTTTAGTCTTTGCAACTTTACAGATCTTCTTTATGCACCAAGAGCTTGTAACACTCCAAAGAGAAAGGAAAAATTGAAATCGCATCATATGACCCCTTTAAATGAGTGACAGAGATAACACAGCATTTGCAAACAGTGATTATAGAAAGCTCTAGCCTCAAATCGAACCGTTAATGGATGAAGTGTTGTTGTTTTGATACTGAATCGCAATGAATGTGTTGTAAAATCCAATTTCGCGTAGGTCAGATGTTTTAGTCATCGTATATGAATACAAATCTCTTTGATGCTTCAATTGTTTCTTCTAGACGGCGATTAGATTAGAAGATCAAATGGAGGCTTTGCTGAACTTGAGATTGTTCATCTAAGAAAAAGATCCCCGCAATCTCATGTTTGTCTCCTCTAGAATCTCAGAAGAGATCTCAAACTGCTCTCAGAAATCTGCCATCAAGGTGAAATATGACACATTTCTCATCAAGTTTTCCTTCTTACTATATGTCAATAACGCTCTCATTTTTCTCCTGAGGAAATTCAGGAGAAATGTTCTCCTGCAGAGTGTGTCCTGAAATGTTCTCCTAGATTTCTAAATGAAACACATCTGAGAATTCCTAAACAATGACATTTGCAAAATATATATTTTTCAGACATTTTCTGTTGAAGCTGTGTTTTAAATCTAAGTGTTATGCATCCAGTAGTCAACTAGCTTCTCGTTTGAATCTCTAATGGTGACTAATAAATTCAGGATTGCTTATATTGAGCAGAAGTGCATGTATGCCGTACAATTAACTTTCACTAGAGGACGAAGTGGCCCAGTGCTCTTCACGTCAGGTGCTTTCCTCTTGTACTCACATTCATTACATGTTTTATTGCTCAGACAACGTCCCCGGACAACACTCTATCACTCGCAGAGGGTAATAGCTTTTTTCGCCAGTGTAATTTAATTGATCAGCCACTTCCTCTTTTTTTCACCTTGAGGAATGGCTGCTGTGGTGAAAAAGCCAACAGAGTTCAGAAGACGTATGCATCTAAATTAGTTTGTTATGAAATTTTTTTTAGAATAGGGTATAATGCAGTTTCACACTAAAAACAATATATATATAAGATAGATGGATGGATGGATAGATAGATTATATATATATATATATATATACACACACACACACACACACACACTGCACTATATCAAGTTCATTGTATCAAGTTTAAGTTCACATAAATTAAAAATTTTAAATATATATATATATATATATATTTCATGTTCTATAAGAGTTTGGGCCTATTAAATGGTAAAAATGATGGCTTTTAATTTCACTGTAATGTTTACTGCTTATATTTACTAATTTTATCATCAGATTTTGGGAATGAATCCATTTAATACAGGCATCAGAATCAGTATTGTTATCGGTACTTTCATTCATAGTACTAAAAAGATGCTATTAAACAAACATTTTAAATATACGTGAAAATATATTTATGAATACAAATTAATGTTAGGTGTTAAAAATCGAGATAATTTTTTAATTGACAGCACTAATATATATTATATTATTATATATAATAATATTAAATAGTAATAAAATAATAAAAAATAATATTAATAGTAATAAAATATTTCTTTATTTTATATACAGTACATATATATAGAGAGAGAAATATAAAAATAAATTTTTCTTATTTTGATTCTTTTTTATTATTACTGTCATAATAGTTCATATACCAATAGTGTGGAATCTTAAATATTTCTTAATTTTATGTCGTTTTTTTTTAAGTGTTTCGAAAATTGTAGCTTTTCTGTTTATTTCTGAGTTTAAAAAAAACGTCTTTACAATGTGGTCTCACACTTTTGGACCCTTACTGTGTATTGGAGTGTATATAGTGCAGAAAACGGTCCATTTACACAAAGCATAAGCATAACAGTTTGATGTCACTTTAACTGGCTCATAGCGTTTTGGCAGAAAATGAGAGGTTGCTGTGTTTCAGTGGGCTTCAGAATGAGTTCAGGTTTGGGTTGGCGAGCAGGAGGTGTAGCTCCACATATTAGGTGCATTTCTTACCGAGTCGTTTCTCCGACACGCTTCATTTGCGTTCCAGTCCATCCTCCCCGTGAAGGACTGTCTGCAAACCTGAAACCTGAGAGAGAGAGAGTTATAATAACCGGCAGTTCTGGCAGTGGTCCACTCACCCGCACAGACCCACAATAGTGCTGTGAAAACTAGATTCCCCCTGAGCTGGAACTCCCACCTCTTTTACATCGACCCCTCATCAGTGATACAGCTGACATCTGCCCTGAATGAATGCAGCACTGGCAGCCTGTTTAACCACGCTTTACCGTAACCACCTCATCACAAATCATGCATATTATCACTTACATGTTTGGCAACATGCCTTTCCACATGGAAATGTATAGCTGAGAGGTTGATTTTCACAGCTCATGAGAATTAAACTCATATTCACTCCTTCAGAAATCTGTGTAATTACAAAGTTACATTGTAGTTTTATCATGTTCATTATTATTTGTAGCAAATTAATTGTAGTATAATTTTTTAAAGAAAACTTATTACATGATAATATAGTAAATGAAAATAAACATATTTTTCCAAATTAAAAAAAATGCACACAAAATATTTTGTTTCAAATAAAATGTCAATTTTTTGTGCTGAAGGCAGTGAAAATGATAAAAAAAGAGACATGAATCAGTGTTATTTTAGTATTATTTATATACTATAATGGTTTTATTAATATTTTATTAATTGTACTTTTATATTTTCATTTCTTTTTTGTAATGTGCTTTTGTTATTATTTTAATATAATATTCCTATTTAGGTTTCATTTTTATTTTTTTCAGTTTTTGTTTTATTTTAGCTTTAATTTTGATTTATTTCCACATAGTAAGTGCTTCACCTTAAACTAAACAAAAATGAAAAACATTGCCATGGTGACTAACTAACAAGTTTCAATTTACCATATTATATTTAACATTTTATTTTAACTTTATTTCAATTATATATTTTTTATTATTATACATATATATATGATTTTTAATTTTTGATTATAACCCTGCTGCAGAGTTTTTATTTTTTCCTTTATTAAATTTGTTGTTAGCAATGAATTATTGAGCCAGTACATAAGAAATTGGCATTCAAAACCATGTTTTTTTCCACCGAGCAGACATTATCGATTTTAATTCAGAGCTGTCAAGTTTGATTCGGCTAGAAATGTCATGTTTCAACAACAGATGGAGATAGAGAGGTCAAAATTATGTAGTGTACCTTTAAGAGAAATACAGTAAGAAAGCCATCAAATTAATGTGGATAGCAGCTCAGATAATCTGATCTTGGACAAATTTGATGAGCAATGTTTGACTTCATACTGAGATCATAACATCTGTTTGCAGACCTATCTTGGCATATCTGAATACAAATTGAGTCACTGTTGAAATCTCGGGCTAGTTACTGGGGTCTTTTTCTCAACATTTTAGAAACAGAAATGCAAGTGTTGCTCTATTTGCTCTACATTGCTGTCCACGACAAACTGGCTATCAGGTATCTTTGCAGGAAGGAACTTGTTTAATTGTTCTGAAACTCTTTCTCGTTCCTCCAGATGAGTCCGTTGTGACCCCTCCACCCAGCCTCGCTCCAGTGATGCAGGTCCCAGCCCCTAAAGAAACCCCCAGAGGAGTTGCATCCATGGGGCAGGACTTCATAGAGTCGGTCCTGTCTCGTAAGGATCACCTTCTGGCTCAGAAGGGTGTGACTCTTCCCAGCGGTTTACCCCCTAATCTAGTGCCCATGTTGGGGAAGGGTCTGGGGGCCGGAGCAGAGGCCCTGTCCCCCGACCAGCCCCTCCTGAGAAAGATGCTCCCCTCACACAGCGCCTCTTTACCTCCAGCCTACGAGCTCCCCACCGAACCCCCGGAAGCCGTCGCAACGCCGAGCTGGGATACAGATGCTCCGACCCCACATCCCAAACCTTCAGGCTCCGCTGCGGCCCCCACAACTGTGAGCGCTGAAACAGCGCCTGGGGCTTTCACCTCATGTAAGTCCAAGAGTTTTACAGAAACTAATAGATGTTCCTCATGCTGCTGTGCATTTACACATAGATGACCTCACTAGCTCTCACTGAAAGTGAATGACTTCTGAGTGCTTTGTTACTTTTTATTGCAAATTTTCTGATATTGTGTTAAAAAAAACACCAAGTGGAACACCACATCACCCAATGATGTGAATAAAATATCCAAAATGAGCATTCAAAAAACTTGTGGTCACTTGAGGTGGATCATTTTCAGTAAAAAGACATGCACATTAAAAAAAAGTAATGTCACTGTGCTTAAAATCATGTGACTAAATAATTGGCACAGATGCAATGTCGTTATTGCTAATTAAAACTATTACAATTGTTTTTGTTCATTGAAATAATGCTGAAATAAAACAATATATAAATATTAGTTGAAAAACTTAAACGGAAATTAGAAATGTTTTGGCAACAAACTGAAATAAAATAAGTTGAAGTACTACAATTACTAAAACGAAAACCGAAATAAAAATAAAGATCAATAGAAATATTAAAACCCAAAACTGAATAAAAATGAAAAAGCATATAACAAAATGAATAAACTTAAACAAAATTTTAAATGAAAACTGAAAATATTAAAAAAAATTGTTTAAATAAAATATGAAAAAGTTATTTTGAAAATTTAATTGGAAATGTTAATAAATACTATAATAGTGTACAAATAATACTAAATTATTCATAATACTAATACTAGAGCATTTTGTCTAATTAATAATAATCTATCATAATTATTACGCCAATGTCTGTTTGTACCAAGTGCAATGGCTATTTTCACTAACTCAGAGATTTTATTTTTATTACTAATAATACCATATTATAAAACACTTTGCATTCATAGCTTCTGTCACGGTTTACATTAGTGTAAACAAAATATTTATTGCTACTTACACTTTGTGCAAACAGCATCTAGCTTTATTTACTCTAAGTATAAATAGCATCTACCATTAACTTAGCATGCACTTAGCATAAATAGATGTAAAAGAGCAATTTGCAACAATTTCCCCCAGAAGCGCTGATTTTGATTTTGGTGTTCTCAACTAGCCTCACTATATGAAACCATGCTTATTGAGCAGTTCACACAAGTTTTGCTTGCTTATGTAAGATCCATGCCAAACTTTAACTATCCAGTATAAACTGTCCTGAACCAGCATGGAAATTGGAGCTGGGTCATTCCATGTCAACTCAACCTGAGGTCCCCGGCTCAAATTTTTTATTTTGTAAAAAAAAAAAAAAATTCTGCAGAAAGATAAGCATGTATAGTGATGAAAGCCAAAATATTAAATGTCATCAATGTATATTTATTGAGTAATCCACTATTTTGTAGAGGAGTGCAAAAATGGGCAAAATGGCAATTTTCACCTGAGATTCTGAGCCAAATTAGAGGGGGATAAAAATGATTTTAGAAAGCTGGCAGCATAATTATTTTATTTTTACACAGCGATTGGTAGCTCTATTAGTAAAATGTGTTGACTTTAGCAGTCTTTGTTACATTATATGCCAATGGTGACAGTTCAAAAATGCCTGTAACTCAAGAAGTATTAAAGATATCTCAATATCCTTTTAGATTCTGGTTCTTAACAAACTTTCCTTGTGGTATCTTCATTTTAAAGGCCCTCAATGATTCAGTCCCTGAGATATGGAGATCTTGATGCGGCTCCATGAGTAAATTGGTAAATTGATCACATTTTCAGAGGTCAAAAACCAAATGTGGGTCATTTTGCATACAGCTGATACTTTTTTGTTTTAAAGAGGAATGTCTGAAAAATAAATAATGTTAAAACTAGAAATGTATCTCATTTTTTCCTTTCAGCTCAATTGCGTAAACATACCTGTCCGAGTGCCATAAATATAATTTTTCTAAAGTTGTCATGCCTGTAACTCTAAAAGATGTCTTAATATCCTTCTAGATTCTCATTCTTAATGAACGTTTCTTTTGAAATCTACAAAATAGTGGATTACTCAGTAAATATACATCGATGACATTTAATGTTTTGGCTTTCATCACTATACATGTTTATCTTTCTACAGAAAAATATGAACAAAATAAAAAAAAAAGCTGGGGAAGTTTCTGAAATTTGGTTGATTTGACACGGAATGACCCAGCTAGCAAGCAAGCATTTCCAGCAGGGAAATACACAGCTACATGATGTAGATGTTTTTCCTCACTGTTGTTTTCCATCTCAAATCCCCTCTGTAGACATTCTCAGACGAATACTTGGGTTTTTAATGTCATCTGTCTGGCATTTTCCTCCAGCTGTAACGAACTGCAGGGTCAATTTCAGCGACCCAGAGGGCTACATCGATTCTTCAGACGATCCGCCCCTCCCTGAAGGAGCGTTCCTGCAGTGCACTTACACAGTGACCGTCTACACAGGCTACGGTGTGGAGCTACAGGTACCTTTTAATATGAGCTTTGAGTATTACTTCCATTAATCATATTTTCCTCCACCTCCAAATGATATGACAAACTGCACTGGATATTCTTGACTGAATGGGCACCTGTTAATGCATGGATCTCTTTAAATGACATGCTAATAGACTGTGTAATCCAACAAATAAGCAGCTGCAGAACACCGACCACAGCATGTGGCCCCGAGGGAGTTATCTGGAAATGCAATCTGCTGCCTAACAAGCTTTTTTTTTTTTCCCCTGCAATGCAATCCTATTTCCCCTGTGCCTAGCACATTTTCTGGACACCCTCGGATACAGGTGACTGCGCTTAACAACCCTGCGTCCAGTCGAACGTGCCCTCTAGTGGCACGTGGTGTAATTGCACGGATCTAATTACTGGAGTCGAGCGTTTGGGGCCGGCAGCAGTACGTTCCCAGAGAGCCAGAGCCACACAAGCAGATGTTAATGAGAGAAACGGGGGTTCGTCGGAGCCGTACTGCCGCAATGCCCGCATGCAGCCGGCTGTAATCCCGTGTCCACGTCCGCTGTCCCTCTGCGGATGATTCACGCCTGTGACATAATCTCTAATTACCGCTTTAATCCACAGCCAGAGGCCTGCTGAGTGTCTGTGTGTGTGTATGTGTGTGTGTGTGTTAAATATTCTGTCTCAAGGGATTAAAACTCTTCCAATTAATTTGGTATGTATACACACACACACACACTGTCCTCATGGGATCGGATGAGATACGGATAATCCATGCTGGCTGTGATATGCTTTAAAGTCAACATGAAATCAAAATGCACTCTTTTTACTTAATGCATTTTCCGGCTGTTGTTCACAATTTATTGGTGCATGTTATTTCAAGTAAAATAAAAAATGTTTAATGCGTCAAAGTGTATTAAAGGGGTCATATGATGCTGCTAAAAAGAACATTATTTTGTGTATTTGGTGTAATGAAATGTGTTTATGCGGTTTAAAGTTAAAAAAACACATTATTTTCCACATACTGTACATTATTGTTTCTCCTCTATGCCCCGCCTTTTTGAAACGCGTTGATTTTTACAAAGCTCATCGGTCTGAAAAAGCGAGGTGTGCTCTGATTGGCCAGCTATCCAGTGCGTTGTGATTGGCCGAATACCTCAAGCGTGAGACGGAAATGTTACGCCCCTCACCATACTGTGTTGATGCCGTGTCCGGCCGGAGCGACGAGACATAAACATTAAAACCCATTACAAACGAGGCATTTGTTGCATCCAGTGGGGACATAATTACTGATTATAATGACTTATACTGTCTTTTTACGCGTTGCATTGCATCGAGCTGCGTAAACATAAAACCCTGTCTGCATTTGTGATCAGAGAAATGACAAACAACAAGTGCTACTCCACACTGCCCAAAACTCGCGTTTGAATCATCAGTGGCAAATCCTTTAAATGAAAACGTACTTACGTGAGTCAGAACTGCCGGCATTTTAGTCTAACGTTACTCTTCCAGGATCAGTAAACAGTCCTCCATAAAATGTGCTGGCGATCCACAGCACTAAGTTGATGTATTCCCTCAGCGACCAGCACAGATCAGCTCTAGGCATGACGAAGCGGATATCGTCCTCTTTTGGAAGATCAAACAAAGTAGTTTCGCTTTCACAACGAAGCACACAGCGGCCTAGCGTGAGCGAAAGCCCCGGCTTACCGTGAGCTGAGGCCGGGCAAGAGTGAGCTGAGGCGGCGGGGTCGAGAACGGCGGTCCTGGCGAAGGAGCGGTGAAAACGGTGAAAGCATATCCGGTGATCCACAGCACTAAGTTGATGTATTTCCTCAGCGACCAGCACAGATCAGCTCTAGGCATGGCGAAGCGGATATCGTCCTCTTTTGGAAGACCAAACAAAGTGGTTTCGCTTTCACAACGAAGCACACAGCGTCTTCACGACATGGCTGCAGTGTCAACAATACTACAGCGAGAATAAAAGTTATGCTTTCTTTCTTTGCGTGAACATTTGGGCGGCTTTATGCAAATCTTCCCACATAGTGAGGTAGGTATGTGGGGGCGTGTTCGAACGAGCCGTTTTAGGTAGGTGTGGCTAACTCTTAACTTTTATAAAGAATATCTCTTTGGATTTGAGACTTTAGTCTTTGCAACTTTACAGATCTTCTTTATGCACCAAGAGCTTGTAACACTCTAAAGAGAAAGGAAAAAATGAAATCGCATCATATGACCCCTTTAAATCTCTCTGAAATTATTTTATCAAATATTATTTTTCTATGAAAATGTAACACCAATGACACATTTAAAAATATATATGTAAATGAATTACTTTTTCAACATGGTGTGAAAAAAAAAACTATTTAAAACCTTTGGCCTTTGAAACCTTTTATATTTTCAGAATAAAAGTGTCTAACATTGATACTAATGACAATTTTGACACTATATATAAGCATCGTTTTAAATATTTTCTAAAATAAATGTGTGTGTAGATTTTTTTATATTTTTATTAAAATATAAAAAATGTACAGTATTTTATTTTTATTTATTTATTATTATGTATTCAATATTTCAAATGATATCAGTGTATATATAACATTTATTATTAAATAAAATATTGGATATATAATTATAATGAATATAATAATCAAATTAATTTATGTTAATAATTAATATATAATTGAATTTATAATAGTTATGTGCATATACACATTAAATATTTACAGTAATTTGTTTTTATTATATGAATTATGATGTATTAATATCAGTATATATACAATTCAGTATTATATGAAATATTTGGTATATAATTATAATAAATGTAATAAGTTCATTTATAATAATTAATAAAAAATATAACAGGCACACACACACATAGATAGATAGATAGATAGATAGATA
>NW_015631204.1:172587-174385 GCF_001515625.1 Sinocyclocheilus rhinocerous | reverse complement strand
ATATATATATATATATATATATATATATATATACTTTTTTTTCTTTTTTGCATACTTGTTAAACCTTGCAACAAAATTATTCAAGAATAAAGAGGCATATAAATAACATAAAATAACTGTAAAATTCTTAGAAGTGTCTTATCAGATGAAGGGGACAATCCATTTCATATTATTTAAGAAATTGTTAGCTTATATTGTTATACATATTGTTTTAATGAGTGAGGTCACATGTCATGAGGCACATGTCATGGTCTCTATATTTTAAGACTTCCTCATCCATGAAGGTACCATGCTATAATTATCAGATACCATCACTGCGCCATGTACTTTTTTTTGTTGTGTTCTCAAATGAAGATGATCAGAATGTTAGTGTGAATGCTTTACTGTTCATGGTGTACTGTGTGTTTCTTACCAGTGTTTCCTGCTAACATGATTGGCATTCCTTCGTCGTAGGTCAAAAGTGTCAACCTGTCAGAAGGCGAGCAGCTGTCAATCAGAGGGGTGGATGAAGGCGGGGCCCTGCTCGTGCTGGCCAATCAGACGCTTCTGGTGGAAGGTCAGGTGATCCGCAGTCCGACCAACACGCTGTCTGTGTTCTACCGCTCGTCTCCAGAGGGAGGAGTCGGCATGTTTCAGCTGCATTATCAAAGTGAGTCTTTTTCAAAACAAGCCACTTATGCATTAAACACAGCATCTTTGGGACTTGCCTCTTGCTGTGGTTTTATAGAGATAATTACTCTTTTACATAAAACTCTGATGTTTATGTAATATTATAGTAATGAGTCCCGCAGGTGCTTGTATAAATGTTAAAAACGCTCCTCATCCGGATGTCTCAGCACTTGTGGGACTCTTGTTGAACTTGTTAGACACCGGCCAGACTTTGCCTCCAAACTTTTAATTGAAAAATTCTCCATTTGGTTAATTTGCTCGCTTATCTAACTTGATAGCTTCTGCCGTGTCCATTAACGGGCTAATGCACTTGTAGTTTCACTCCAGGGCTCATTTCACAAGGCTTTCTTGTGCCGTCTTGTGTGCAATTTGTTTCAATCAGCGTCCTCGAGTGGCATTAGCATTCATTTTATTCATAAATGATTAAGGGAGTAGTTCACCCCAAAAAATCTGTCATTATTTATTCAGATGTCGTAAAAGGAGAGTTTTTGAAGGATAATCACGTACTCTTTCTTGTCCAGTTTTTCGCCTGAGTTGTGCCCTACCTCGACGGCCTCATTTTGGGGAGGTGTCAGTAAAAGATCTGCATCCCGGAGGCACGGCCCATTTCCAGTGTCACATGGGACACCACCTGCAGGGGGATGCCACACTCACGTGTCTCAATGCCTCGCTGCCTGTGTGGAGCCAACATGAGCCAAGCTGCAGAGGTGACATACTGAAAGTAGTAGAGCAACAAGTGCTCTATATATGCGTGTGTATATCAGTGTTGGGGAGTAACTAGTTACATGTAACGGCGGTACGTAATTTAATTGCAAAAAAAATGTAACTGTAATCAGTTACAGTTACTAAGAAAAAATTATGAAAATGTTAACGATTACAAAGGGTTACATTTGAATATTTACACACATCCACATACAGATTTAATTGATTTCTTTCCCAAATTGCTCTGACTACTCTAAAATATGAGACATACGGCCCTATGATTTCCGCGATGCAGAAAACACGGACTGGTTGGAACTCTACGAGGAATATGTCACGGAATATGCAACATTTGGATGAATAAATCAAAAGTAGGTCAGTACAATTGAATCAAAATGTGATATGGACTAGGGTCTGTAAATATTCAGCA
>NW_015631204.1:169416-172492 GCF_001515625.1 Sinocyclocheilus rhinocerous | reverse complement strand
GTAAGGTTAACCCTGCATGGTGTAGGTGTTTGAACATTATTAACAGTTGCAAATAAACATTCATTAGAAATTTAGAAAAGTAATGAAAAAGTAATCAAAAGTAATCCGTTACATTACTTTAATAAAGTAATTGAAAAAGTTACACTACTATTACATTTTAAATAGGGTAACTTGTAATCTGTAACCTATTACATTTCCAAAGTAACCTTCCCAACACTGGTGTATATATATACTTGGAAGATGATAAAATGGCTGGAAAGATATTTAGAATGTTACAAAATATTTGAATTTCAAATAAATGTTTTTCTTCTGGACTTTCTATTCATCAAAGAATCCTGAAAAATCAAATGTATCTTGGTTTTCACAAAAATATGAAGCAGCACCACTGTTTTCAACACTGACAATAATTAGAAATGTTTCTTGTGCAGCAAATCAGCATATTAGAATGATTTCTGAAGGATCATGTGACACTGAAGACTGGAGTAATGATGCTAATAATTCAGCTTTGCATCACAGGAATAAATTACATTTTACAATATGTTCACATAGAAAACAGTTATTTTAAATTGAAATAATATTTTACGATTTTTTACTGTATTTGTGATCAAATAAATGCAGCATTGATGAGCAGAAGGGACATTCAAAAACATTAAAAAATCTGACCAATCCCAAACTTTTGACTGGTAGTGTATATACAATTCATTATAATAAATTATTTATGTATCTATTCATAAATAAAAATAAAAATAATAAATATAGACATATATATACATATATTTAAAATATAATAAAATAATAATTTAAATAATAATAATTCATTATATAATTATTAACATAATAATAACACATTTTCCATTATGTTCTTTTAAACTTAGTGTGGAGGGGTAATAAATAGAGACTTACTATATATACATATGTATACTTAAAATATAATAATAAAAAATTATAATTATTAAATAATACATTTCTATTATTATCATGTATATATATTAAATTTAAAATAATAATTACGTCAATAATTTCCACTTGATTTGACTTTTTATTATTTTAAAATATTTCATAATATTTTATTTTCTTTCATTATTATTCATTTTAAAAAGTGAATCATGAACCTTACTGTTAGTGACACATTTTACATTATGTTCTCTTCAAGCTTTGTGTGGAGGGGTTGTAAAAAACGCCACGGTTGGCCGGGTGCTGTCCCCCTCACCCCATTCGGGCCCTAACAGCACCCTGGACCGCAGCTGCTCTTGGTCCCTGGAGGCTCCTAACGGCCAAAGGCTGCACCTGCATTTGGAGAGAATGGTGTTGGGCCCGACAGACAGGTAAATGCATGTGTCATCTAAATCAATGCATGCTTTTTATATGTATATAAGAGACTCAGGCCTTCTCCCATGATACAGGCTGGTCTTATGGAGCGGCCTTGATGCAGGTTCGGTGGTCCTGTTTGATTCCGGGCGTGGCGGTCCCATCCCCTTTGAAGGAGTGATCAGCGACGGTCCGGCTGTTCGGGTCCAGTTTATAACAGACCAACCTAACAGTCACAACACTGGATTCAATATACGCTATGAAGGTAGGCCACACCAGACATGTTGGGCAAACACATCAAACTGAATGTATATCTGCCTGTATTTGGACATTAAAACCTCTGATACATAAAATATTAAATCAGGATGGTAAAGGATCTATGCTCTCATTATCCCTTAATCCCTTCCTGTCCTATCTTTTACTATTTTGAACGATCACTGAAAACTGGTATAACTGGCACTTCTTGTGTTTATTGCCATCTTATGATGAATCACTTGTATTCCTCAACTGTAAGTCGTTTCGGATAAAAGCATCTGCCAATTAAATAAATCTACATGTCTAACAGAGCTTGTTCTACTTGTTCACATTTAGCATTTGAGAAGGGCCACTGCTACGAGCCGTACATCCAAAATGGAAGCTGCAGCACGACTGACCCGACTTACGGCGTGGGGACGGTGGTGCAGTTCACCTGTGACCCTGGGCACTCGCTGGAGCAGGGGCCGCCCGTCATCGAGTGCATCAACACACGAGACCCCTACTGGAACGACACGGAGCCCCTCTGCAAAGGTTGAGGATTACATTACCCTACATGCTACACAACACACATCACTGCCAGACAACATTTATCCTTTGCTAAATGTCATGGGACTGGCAGATTTGAAGCTAATTAAAACTTTTTCTCTAATTATGCTATGGTAATTGCATTGAATGTTAATGGTATGTTAATATTCAGAAACAGCCTTTGATCTAAGCTTTTTAAAATTTCATCTTTTTTGCTGTTAGGCTGATGAAAATTCTCACATGTCGGCCAGCTCGGCCTGATCATCAGTAGTCAATGACTGTTAGTTGTTGCCCTGTATTTAACCTTGTTGTAATTCATCTTTAACAGGGATAAATGAGGTTTTCTGTGACTGGCATTAGGTCGTAACAGATAACAGCTGAACGTAACGCTGGTCAACCCCAACATGGTGTGTTACACATGCTTGTTAACGCTTGGGTGCAATTAATATCACAATTAATGCAGCATACTGGAGTCTGGAGTTTCACAACCAAACGCACAGGCCACAAATCAGAGATTGTTAGCGGACAAATCTTACTGTGCTGAACATTCTGAAGGATAATTTTGACTATAATAGAATCGAATATGAAATATTAAGATGTAATTATAATAAAAATCTTTATAATAAATAGGGATGTAACGATTAACTGCGAGCCGGTTGAAAATCGATTCAAATATGTGACGATTCAAATCGGTTGAGATGCTAAACAAATCGCGATTCAATTAGGGGTAAGAGTTTATATGAATCCATGTCTGAGGGGAACTTACTGTCTTTAGAAAAGTTTAGATGGTATTTTTTCTTTTCATCTTGCATCTAGTTCATATGTGCAGCGCTTCTTTGTTTACAGCGGAAACGCTTTAAGCGCCACCTGCTGGCAGAGAGTGAATCTGCGTCTCATTCAGCTCATCTGCTGTTTCGGTTTCATGCAGATATTTTTTATGATTAGTTTCACAAAACTGAAGTCAAACCATTCTGTTTTTGCTTCAAAT
>NW_015631204.1:166517-168859 GCF_001515625.1 Sinocyclocheilus rhinocerous | reverse complement strand
GCTCGGCTCCAGCGCGGATGAATCTAATGTTTTGAGGAGTATGTGTGGCAGTCAGTCACCGCACTGGTGTGGATATTTACTGTACTTCGCAATCACAGATTCTAGCCTACGTCTTGGAATATGACCCAAATAAGAATTTTCACCGTATATTGCCATCTGAACAAGTAACAAGTCTGCCACGTTTGTTCTGACCAACTGAGGAAAAAAGCATTACCATAAATCTCGCTACCAATGGTGATTAAATCTAAAGATCGGTTAGCTCATATCACATCAAACCGTTCTAATTATTATTATTGTTATACTTTATTCTCAAATGATTAATGTTAACAACATCAGCATTGGTGACTATGAGTATAGTGTGTATTAGCGTGTAGATTTCAATTTTTGCACAGTCTAATCTAATTGTCATACTCTTCGAATTTCATATTAAGAAATTCTTTTAACCTAAAAAGCAAATTATGCTCCCTTCGAACTGGATTTCTTTCAAATACAAATTTTTGTAATCCCAGGCTATCTGTAATCAGAAGCACATTTATAACTGGAATATAATTTAATTTCATTCACATGTGTTTCATAAACACATAATCCTTTCTGGATTACAATCCGCCATCAAAATGATACATTTAATTATTCCAACTGCTGTGAGAAATGGCTATAAACGATGCGCCACCTGCAGGATCCTCACATGCGATAGCCTAGTAGCCGGGACAACTTCTTTATGTTTACAGACGTGACGTAATGACGCAGCGGCATGCTCGAATTTCCCGCGAAAACCTACCCGTACCACTCAAATTAGAAAACATTATTATAAGCTAACCGTTGTGAATCAGGCTAAAGTAAGGCGATAGTTTTGAACACTGGCTGGTTATGTACTTGCTCAAATATTGATTTCGGATCCTTTTTAACCAAAAAAAGTCACGGACTGCAGCTTTAAGGTAGGAAATTTACAAAATATCTTCATGGAATATGATCTTTACTTAATATCCTAATGATTTTTGGCATAAAAGAAAATCGCTAATTTTGACCCATACAATGTATTGTTGGCTATTGCGACAAATATACCCATGCTACTTATGACTGGTTTTGTGGTCCAGGATCACATATCATTATTAGAAATATAACTATATTTATTGTAATTATATACCCAATATTTCATTTCATATTGTAATTAACAAATAAAATTACAATAAACAATAAAATAAAAAATGTGACAGAATAATCAATGTGTATATATATATATTGTTATACTTTATACTTCCGATTCTGGAATCGGAATTGATTTTCGATTCCCAACCCTAATATAGAGTGTGTATATATATATAATGTGCAGCATTTTGTCCAAGCAATAATAAAAGGACACATTTAATTTATAATTTGTCTTGAATCTAATTTTGAAAAAAAAAAAAAAAAATCGTGAATCGAATCGAATCGTGAAATCAAAATCGTGAATCGAATCGAATCGTGAGTTGAGTGAATCGTTACATCCCTAATAATAAATAAAAAATTAAAATAGATATAGATAATTAGATAATTAGATTTATACAATTATATATTGTATGTATATTGTATTAAATAATTATAATAATAATAATTATAATATTCCTGATGTGTATGTAATTTATACTTTATGTGTGTGTGTGTGTGTGTGTGTGTGTGTACGCGTGTGCACATACACACATACATACAAACATATATGTGACCCTGGACCACAAAACCAGTCATAAGGGTCTATTTTTTTAAATTGAGATTTATACATCATCATAAAGCTGAATAAATAAGCTTTCCATTGATGTATGGTTTGTTAGGATAGGACAATATTCGTCTGAGATACAACTATTTGAAAATCTGGAATCTGAGGGTACAAAAAAAAATCTAAATATTGAGAAAATCGCCTTTAAAGTTGTCCAAATTAAGTTCTTAGCAATGCATATTACTAATCAAAAGTTTTGATATATTTAAAGCTGCAGTCCAAAAGTTTTGCCTCTTTGTCGCCATCTCTGTTTGAAAACCTGCAATTGCAGCTGAATTATCTAGCTTGCTTGGGTTGTGAATGGGCGCAGCTCCGGTGCGGATTAAAATAGAATAAATCACCTTTTGAAAATAATTTGACACTTCAAATGAAGATTTGTCGATTACATTGTTACGCCAGCCCAGTAGGTGGCGAAAAGGGGCTGTTGAAATGTATTTGTCTTTGAATCACAAGAGATTCGTTCAAGAATGCGGATTCATCCAGTAATGAAACAAGTACATTTAATCATTAATTCATAAATTACATGTGATTTTGTTTAGTTGTCTAATGTTTTTTCTTCAGAATCATGAGAGAACCACAACTTCCATTGGGG
>NW_015631204.1:158765-166507 GCF_001515625.1 Sinocyclocheilus rhinocerous | reverse complement strand
ACGCCAGTAGGTGGCGAATAGGGGCTGTTAAAATGTATTTGTCTTTGAATCACAAGAGATTCGTTCAAGAATGCGGATTCATCCAGTAATGAAACAAGTACATTTAATCATTAATTCATAAATTACATGTGATTTTGTTTAGTTGTCTAATGTTTTTTCTTCAGAATCATGAGAGAACCACAACTTCCATTGGGGAAAAAACTAAATTTATTAAAAATTAAAACCAAATTTATCCAGAATCATGCAGTTCTATTTTGCACACAAACAGCTCTTAAAGAGTCCAGTTTTATGTAGCCTGCTGATTTTTGTTCATGGTATTCAGCTCCAATAAATGGTTTGCAAAAAAGAGACACAGGATAAATGTTTGATATCATTATTTAATCACATTGGAATCGAAACTGGGAATCGAAAAGAATCGGAATCGATAAGCAGAATCGGAATTGGAATCGGAATTGATCAAATTTAAACGATACCCAACCCTACTCTATATATAATGTACACTATTTTTAATAATTATTATGAAGTAAATTATAATAATAATAATAAGAAGAAGAAATTAAAAACGTACAGAAGCCTGTCTGTGTATATACTTTTATTATATATATATAATCTTTTATTATACTATAATTTAATAAAATATTAAAATAAAATAATATTATAGTTATTTATTGTAATAAATATACCCAGTATTTCATTTAAATTGAATATATATGTAGTAAATAATGATATTTAACATAATATTGGATAAGTAATTAAAACAAATATATTGATAAAAAATGACTGTGATGAGTGGGGGCGGGGCCGAGAGCCGTGGGAATATATATATATTTATATATATATATATACATATACTGCTAATTGAGATTTGTTTCTCTGAATCGTGCGACAGAAAACAATGTGACAGAGAAATCAATGTGACACGTGTCTGTGTGACCTCTCTGCAGCTCTCTGTGGCGGTGACCTGTCTGGCCCCAGCGGCGTTATCCTGTCCCCAAACTGGCCCGAATGGTACGGGGAGGGCGAGGACTGCAGCTGGAGGATTCACGTCGGCGAGGACAAACGTGTCCTGCTGGACGTACAGCTGTAAGTCCTTCTGGAACATTCTGTTCTGAAAGCAACAGCAAAG
Organism: Sinocyclocheilus rhinocerous; assembly: GCF_001515625.1. NCBI lineage: Eukaryota > Metazoa > Chordata > Actinopteri > Cypriniformes > Cyprinidae > Sinocyclocheilus > Sinocyclocheilus rhinocerous. The sequence goes on along the minus strand of NW_015631204.1, from coordinate 165,381 downwards.
ACTGCTGGTTTGACTGCTTTGCTGGCTGACGCGTCAAGCTGCTGCTGCTGGAATCGAACGAAGCCCACAGACCTGCTGGATGCGATGACTCACCAAACTGCCTGAATGACTCGTTCATTTTCTCATTTCCTCCCACACAAACCCCTCACCTCTCGCCCACTGTCTCTCTCTCTCTCTCATTAGCTTGAATCTCAGCGACATTGATATGCTAACCATTTTGGATGGAGATGAGGTCACAACACGTATATTGGGGCAGTTTGTTGGGGGAACCAGCCCGTTTAAGATGTCCTCCTCGACCCCTGACCTCACCATCACCTTCCACTCAGACCCAGCCGGCCTGGTCTTTGGGAAAGGAGAGGGTTTCATCATCAACTACATGGGTAAGGACACTCAAGCTAATTGCAACACAGTTAAAACGCATAAATTAGACACAGTATCATGCATATTGCGCACAAAAATGGCAAGAGTGTTCTCAAAACCTGATTGTCTGGAACTGAAGAGTTTTGTTTGCATAATAAGCAAGATGTCTTTGAGAACACTTAAATACTTCATATTAACCTGCCCATAAACGTCATATAGACGTTTTTCCTGAACGCGGAAGTCACGCCTGACTCTTAACCGGAAGAATGCTTTGTATTTCTGGTCTCCAGTGTTTCCAATCAAATTAGAGTATATTCCGAGCTGATAATCTAATGTTAAACCTGTTAAAACGTTTTTTAAAAAAGCACATGGCTCCATAGCGCCATCACTTTACAGTGTCGTAATGATCGTCATTTGTCAGTGCCTCACTTCTCAAAGTTTAATGAGTGTGTAGATGACACGAAGCTGCCGACGTTAGCTACCATAAAAACAGATGGGCACTATTTGAATGGGTTCCTATGGAGACCGGAACAGAAGAGCATCCAATCGGAAGTTAGAATTCGTAATGGCGGCGCTCATCGTTTACTCAGGAAAAAGGTCTATAAAACAACAAACAGTGGTTGGTCACTTGGTAGATTTTCTGTCTTTTGGGCAGTTCTTGGCCAGAGGAAACTGCATTGTGGACCAGAGCAGTGTTATTTTATTGTTATTTATACACTATTATAGTATTTATTATTTAGAATTAGCTTTTATTTTCAGTTTTAGCTTGATTTAGTAATTTTGATATGTGCTTTTGTAATTTTTATTAGTTTTTTAATTATATTTCTATATAGCTTTAATTTTTATTTATTTATTTATATATATTTTTTATTTTAGTACTTAAGGAAATTGGATATGTTGGCATGGCAAATAACTGAAATAAAACTTAAACTTGAAAAACTTTAAATTATTTTATTTCATAGCAACATTTTTTACATTTGCGTTTAACGTTTTTAAGTTTAAGTTTGTGTCTTTTTTCGTTAAGTTTTTCATCTAACATTTATTTTATTTTTATTACCTGTTAATTTTATTACTTTAAAAGAAAATTAGAAATGTTGCCATAGCAAAGAACTGAAATAAAACAAATTTAAATTTAAGTACTAAAATTACTAAAAATAAAATATAAATATTAGATGAAAAACTTCAAATAAAAAAAACTTAAAACACTTTGAAATGTTTAAGCTGAAGTATCTATCAGTTTTAGTAATTTTAGTACTTCAATTTAAACATGTTTTATTTAAGTTTTTTAAATTTTCATTCAAGTTTAAGTTTACGTTTTCTATCTAATATTTATATTTTATTTTATTTCAGCTTCATTTCAACACTAACAAAGTTTTAGTTAACAATAACAACACTGGAGCAGACTTTATGTTGGTAGTCAAAAGTCTGGCTAAACGAAATTAGTCCGTCACAGTATAAAGACATTTAATTTCCCAACTAAAGACAAGCTTTATACACAAACTTTCAGTCTCGTGTCATGAACACACAAAGAGAATCTCAATGCAACTCTTTCTTTTCAAATTACTTCAACCGATCCATTATGTTCTCAAGTGGTCGACATGCATTTCAATCAGTGCTTTTTTTTTTTTGCACAGACGCAACTATTTTCAGCTCCTGAAATCTCCCATCAACCTCTTCTCCGCCTTCTCTCCTGGCTGCCCTCATTCATTCACATTTAGTTTTGTTTCTATCCTCTCCCATAGGATACACACACACACACACACACACACACAAAGCACGTTAGCTTGCAATCTCCAGTAATGGCTTGAACTAAAAAGACAGAGATACTCTTTTTATGTTCGTATAATGGAAGAGGATAAAGTTCCCAGCTGAATAAAGGTCGCAGACGCACTGTGAATTCACAATGACGGTCGATTTGCTCTTGATCAAACTGCTCATGAACTGAGTGCATGTGGAATCTAAAGAAACCCCCATTAGTGCTGCGCTAACAGCGTACACAAACATCCAGCTATGCTAGGAATAACTGATCTGTTGGAAAACTCTTCTGAATGCCTTTTAAATAAAAAATTCATTTACTTATGCCTTTTACATTTATTTATTTTTTTATTTAAAATTTGTATTTATTTTTTGCCAACTACAAGATCTGAAATCTTATTAATAAAGAACTGAAAGTGTCAGAGCTGTGACCTAGCGGTTAGCGCACATGCTCCTACACACGTTCGTGTGGGCGAAGCAAGTTCAACTTGACTTTTTGATTCCCGAAAGGCCAAAACTAACATAAAACTAGATTTTACATTTCCTAAAAACGAGTGAGTGGTGCTTGCTCGTGCATAAGTCGCCTCCGAAATGCTAGGGTGTTGTGGGTGGTTACTTACTGGCCTAAGTCAATAAAATCCACCCTCATGTGATATTCTGGTCTCTATGAGTCACATCTCTCCTTTAATGTGAGTAAATGGGATCTTTATTATCTGCCAGGCAAAAATTGTCCAGTCACTTAGAAGATATAATGACACACCTTTTAAATCATGTCCTAGGTATGAGTGTGGGGGAGATTATTAGTTTTATTATAAATATTTATTCATTTATTTTGGGTGGGTGAGTGGATGGGAGTGGACAATATTTTTTTCTATCCTGTTAAAAATTTTTTGATTTTAAATAAGGGGTGTAACGGTACACAAACATGACGGTTCAGTACGTACCTCGGTTTTGACGTTATGGTTCAGTATGGTTTCGGTACAGCAGGAGGGAAAAACTAAACATAAATTGCTTTTTTTTTAAACTATGGTTTACTGAACAAATTGCTCTTTCTTTAAATTAATTCAATTATAATTAAAATTTTCTTAGTTATATAAATCTACCTCAGCTTCTGCTCTAAACTATAGGGAGCCCTTTTACATTACTATAAGGTTACAATTAACAGCAGAGCCCAAACTTAAATTCAATTACTATTTATTTTTATCTATAACAATCGACACTCAAATAAAAAAAATTGTACGCAAACATGTAAATAGCTTTTAAATTAAGTTTTTAAACTTCTAAATTATACAGTTTCTATTTGTTGTTAAAATATAATAATTTACAGAGTCATAACTTGTTTCATAAAATATTTATTTAAACATATACATTAAATAATTAAGACATCACTAACAGGTAAAGTAAATATAATGAAGTATAGTCTTAAAGGCCCGTTCACAACAAGCACGATAACTATAAAGATAACAATAAATATAGTCCTAAAAATCGTTCTCAATATTAAAGAATAGCAGAGTCCACACCACAGCTATAACAATAAAGGCACAGAGAAACGATATCGTTGGAATCTTTCAGAATGATATTTATCAGCTGATGAACGGTAAAAACATTGACACCGAATCAGAATCAATCCTGCTATCACGAGCTCGAGGAATTAAAGCGGCAGACGAGCATGTACTTAGAATAAACAGACGATGACGTTCGCTGGTGTGGACGCTAATATCGTTATCTTTATAGTTATCGTTCTTGGTGTGAACGTGGCTTAATATTTCGCAAAATGCTCTTCACTAGACTTGAATTCTCTAGCAAATATTTCTCTAGCAAATAACGATCTATAGACACTGATGACTTGCCTGAGGTAAATTAAATGCTACGTGACATTTTGTTTACAAGCTGTTTTAATGATGTCTTTCCGCGGTTGGAACACTAATTCAGCGAATACGTGAGGGGTGAGATGTTCATTCATTTATATTTCGCGTTAAAACTAGTAATAAAGAGGAAGGGGTGATCATGCTCACTTGCGTCATATGGCGATATGTCGTACACGTGCGTACCAAACCGAAAGACCCGTACCGAAAATGTTTGGTACGAATACGTGTACACCCCTATATATATATTAGGGCTGGTAAGCGATTAAAATTTTACACGATGTGGCGATTAATTAATCTAATTAATTGCAAATTAATTGCACATCAAATTTGGCTGCGAAATTACTCCCAAAAGATAATTTAAAGTCATTGTTGTGTAAAGCATCAAACAGACATTACAAAAAGTAGCTTCAGCAAGAAATATTTTGTTTGATAAAATTTATTACGTATACTCTTTTGGACCATGAGGGCTAAATGATGACACGGTTGTCATTTTTGGGTGGGTGAACTATACCTTTAATAATTTATTTTATTAATTTTATTATTATTACTATGGAAATATGAAATTATTTCTTTAATGAAATGATACTCTAAATAATAAACTAAAACTGCCAGTAGGTGGTGGTAAATGACAACATTGTGTCTAAAATAACACAGTATTAACTTCTTACTTACTGAACTGTTGTATAAGATCAGTATCACATTTGTACTCGTGTGATATTGCACTTAGCCTATTGCTCGTGTGATATTGCTTAACTATGTGATGTAAATATGAGACAGAAACTCAAACAGTGGCATTTTTGCCCCATATCTCGAATTTTAGGGATATTAACTATGTTCTCTAGGCTCCATCACACAGTGAGTTGTTGCCCTGCCTCATATTTGTCATCAATCAACTGTATGAAATGTCAGATGACCCACATAGGTCTGCGGGGCAAGTGCGTTAAATGCGTTAATAATTTTAACACATAATTTTTCACCGTAATTAATTAATCTAATTAATATGTTAAATTACCAGCCCTAATATATGTGTGTATATATATATATATATATATATATAAATGGAGGTGGAGTGGTGACAATTTGTTTTGCTATTCTCCTGTATTTTTTTTCTGTTAATAAAAATTCAATAAACGAGAGAATTTCTGTGTGATGAATAGAAAAGGTTAAATAATTTTGCTCCTTTTTTCAGAGGTGTCACGCAATGACTCGTGTCCAGACCTCCCTGAGATCCAGAACGGCTGGAAGACCACTTCTCACGCGGCGCTGGTGCGTGGAGCTCGTATCACGTATCAGTGCGACCCGGGGTACGACCTGGTGGGAAGTGAAACCCTGACCTGTCAGGTGGACCTGAGCTGGAACACGCAGCCTCCGTTCTGTGAGAAGAGTGAGTCAAGCACAGTTGGGTGTCTTTGCTAATTAGAGTCTGAGGAACTTTTACTTTCAGCAGATTCAAATGCCATCCTTCTCAGCTGTGTCTCCTTTTCTCGCTTTCCCTCATTAGTTATGTACTGCACAGACCCTGGACACGTGGAGCACTCCACACGCACGCTGTCTGATCCCAAACTCTTGGTTGGCACCACTATCCAGTACAGCTGCATTCCCGGATACATCCTGCAGGGCGGCGCCACTCTCACTTGCTATGGTCGAGAACCCGGCACTCCTGTTTGGACATCTCGCTTGCCTCATTGCGTGTGTGAGTTCCCACAAATGTTTTGTCCAAAATGTCTGTATTTTATGTTTTAGCTCCTGTTTAATCCCTCTATTATTCTTGATTTAATTCCCTGTATATTAGCGGAAGAGTCCGTGTCCTGTGAGAATCCCGGCCTTCCTGACAATGGCTACCAGATATTGTCTAAAAGGCTTTACCTACCGGGAGAGTCTCTAACCTTCATGTGCTACGAAGGCTATGAGCTCATTGGTGAGATGGCCATCAAGTGCATTCTGGGAAATCCGTCTTTTTGGAGTGGTCCATTACCTCTGTGCAGAGGTAAGAATCATTTATGGTATTTACTAAAAATAAGTTTGTATAAAAATGTACAGGGTTAACCCTTTATACCAAGATTTATTTATGTATTTATTTATTTTATACTATAATAATAATAATAATAATTTTATTATTATTATTATTGTTATTATACTTTTTTACTTATTATTTTACTTCCCATTTCCAACAATTACTGTCCTAACTGAGCTCCGTAACAGATATTTTCTTTTCAAAACATTTTCAAATGTATTTAATGAATATACAAAGGTTGTATTTATTTATATATTTAAAAATTTAATATTGTCTTATTATTCACTACTATTATTCATTCAATATTCACTACATTTTTGTTATTCAGCTTCATTAACAGATATTTAGTTTCCAAAGGTTGTTACATTCAAATTAGTATTCAAAAAATTTATATTTATGCATTAAATATATTCTAAGAATACTTAAATGTCTGTAATGCAGCTTTATTAGGTAGTAATAAATAGTCAAAAAAATCAAAATAAATAGTGAATAAATAGAAAACAAAGTACATATGTTTGGATTGCCATTTTGGGATCACCATTACTTAAAAAAACAAAATGAAACGAAACAAAAAATTAACATATATGTATGTGTGTGTGTGTGTGTGTGTATATATATA
>NW_015631204.1:105046-157546 GCF_001515625.1 Sinocyclocheilus rhinocerous | reverse complement strand
CTTCTAGCAACAAGTCAGAATCCTTTGAAAACCACATAGCTTTTGGAAACTACATAGCGCCACCCTGGAAACCACCTGGCTCACCGTAGCAACTCAAAATACTTAAAACACTCTAGCAACCACCTAGTAACTCCTTAGCAACCAGTCAGAACCCCTTGGAAACCACATAGCGCCACACTGGAAACCACCCAGCTCACTGTAGCAATTGAAAACACTCAAAACACCCTAGTAACTACTTAGTAACTCCTTAGCAACCAGTCAGACCCCCTTGGAAACTACATAGCACCACCCAGATTATAACTGAAAACATACAAAACACCCTAGCAAGCACCTAGTAACTCCTAGCAACCAGCCAGAATGCCTTGGAAACCACATAGCGACACCTTGGAAACCACCCAGATTACCATAGCAACTGAAAACCCTAGCAACCCCCTAGTTACTCCCTAGCAACAAGCCAGAACCTTTTGGAAACTACATAACGCCACCATGGAAACCACCAAGATCACCCTAGCAATGGAAAACACTCAAAACACCCTAGCAACCTCCTACTAACTCCCTAGCAACAAGCCAGAATCCCTTGAAAACTACAAAGTGTCACCCTGGAAACCACCCAGATTACCGTAGCGACTGAAAACACCCTAGCAACCTCCTACTAACTCCCTAGCAACAAGCCAGAATCCCTTGAAAACTACAAAGTGTCACCCTGGAAACCACCCAGATTACCGTAGCGACTGAAAACACCCTAGCAACCTCCTACTAACTCCCTAGCAACAAGCCAGAATCCCTTGAAAACTACAAAGCGTCACCCTGGAGACCACCCAGATTACCGTAGCGACTGAAAACACTCAAAACAACCTAGCAACCTAGTAACTCCAAAGCAACCAGCCAGAACCCCTTGGAAACCACATAGCACCAACCTGGAAACCAAGATCACCCTAGCAATAGAAAACACTCAAAACACCCTAGCAACAACCTAGTAACCATCCTAAACCGCATAACGAGGGCCTGGAAAGCACCCAGGATGCTCTAGTGATACTGCAACAGCGTTTCCATGATCACACATTGGAAGATCCTCCATTATGCTAACATATATGTAATTTTCCTGTGTTTTTATTGCACAGGATACGAGAGAATATGAGGTGTCCATATGAAGAGGCCTACAGACACGTCCCGTGCTGCTCCAGCACTTACAGGAAGTGATGTAAATAGATCCTGTCAACTCCACTCTCCCCACCTCCCCAACCTCCAGGGACAGAGAGGGGCATGAAGGGAACGGGGCTGTGAAACAGGAAGTACCAGTGCAGAGATCGTTCAGCCAGTAGACGTTACTGTGGTTTTATGATACATATATGCTTACAGCCGGAGGTTCTCATTCTGCCATTCACAAACACCCGTGTGTGTGTGTGTGTGTGTGTGTGACATTACGAGCGAGTGGAAAATAACAAGTGAAGAGTTTGCACAGTGTTCTTTCTCCTCAATACCGTGACTTACGGGACAGTTTAACCCTGGAGTAAGCCCTTTGCTCTGATATAAAGGGGTGGTGGTGGCGCCGTCCTGTGTCTGTCTGTGGCCCATCCTGCCTGCTGTCATTTTTAAGTCTTTGTACTTATAGAGCAGTTTGTAGTGCAGGGTTTAAAGTAGTATTTTTTCCCCTGCAAGTGACGTCCTACTGCAGCAGAGAGCGGATGATGTATTTATTTTGAAGTATATGTGAAATGTTCTCTGCTGATTGATGAATACTTCATTTTGGAAATCAAGAAAAAAAAATGTAACTGATTTCTCTAAAGAAATGTGAAAAAATAAATAAATTAATTTAAATCTTTTCTAACACAGACGTGTCCTAGTTTATTTTAAAAAGAGATCTGACAGATGTGGAGTCCCAAACCTAAAATTTTAAATAAAAGAAAATAAATGAATTGATAAAACAAATACAATTCTTTTTTAAATTAAATTCACTCCTGAATTTACTTTTGTATTACTTTTTTCCCCTTCATTTATTCTTTTCTGTATTTATTGTTAACTTTATTTTTTATTCTTTCATTTTATTTATTTATTTATTAATAGAACATTTATGCTTCACTGATAAATCTGTGGCAAAAATCTGTCCATTGGAAAGAAAATTTACAAAAACAATTCTTTAATATGAAGACTTTTGCTAGAGTCTTCTATGGAATCTTGTTTTCACGCGGCATAAAAAAACTTTTTATCTCACAATTCTGTTTTTTTTTTTGCACAATTCTACATTTATGTCTGATGATTCAGACTTTTTTCCCCGCAATCCTGAGTTTATTTCTCACAACTCTTGACTTTTTCTGAATTCTGATTTAAATTCCAATAAAAGCTCCCAACTGTGAGTTAATAGTAGTAGCTCATAATTGAGAGTTTAAATTAACATGAGACATAAACTCACAGTTCTGAGATGTAAAATGTCTGAATTGCGAGATATAAACCTTTGTACTTTTTTTTTTCTGTGCCGCAAACATAAAAAGTCAGAATTCTGACCTTTTTTTTAATCAGAATTGCAAAAGAAAAAAGTCTGAATTGTGAGATAAAAAGTTAAAATCATTTTATTTTTTATTCTGTGATGAATGTCCAGAGTCTAATGTGTTTCAGAAGCAAATGCAAATGTATGCAAAAACATTTCCCTATATGGGTATGTCAACAGTCTTATGGAGTGGAAACACCTGGCCTCATACTTGCATGCAAGAGTCACATTTACTATACAGTGAAAGTTTGGCATGTTATCTCATTTCTCAGTCCACCCATTTCCTTTGTTTGATTGATCTTCCTTTGGAAACGATACTGCATCAAACGGCTGCATTACTATCAAATCTGCACATTTTTATACATGCGTTACCAAAGAATCGTTCAGCACAAACTGAGCACATTTGAGGCTGAGAGACACAGGAAAAGAAAAAGCCACTGGTTGTAGCTGTCAGGAAAGATCGGAACTGATAGTCTGAATGTTTTTAAACTACATTCACTTCCGCTTCTTCGTGCATTCTGCCCATTTGACTCCACCGCAGAGCACTGAGCCTGGAGATCATGCAACGTTCATTGTTTGTGGCGTGAAGGTCAGTTAATCGTTTCCTTAATAAGCTGTGTTTAATGCAACTCGTTTCAGATCACTTTATCAGTGCAATGTCTTTTTATTTTTTCAGCTCTACCTGCAGCCTGTATTTCCTCTGCATGTGGCATCAATCACTTTCACTTTTTTAATGTGCAAAAAAATTGCTTTTTAAAGAATGTTGTGTAATTCAAAGATAAGATCTGATTAATCAAATGAGCTTTGTAAGACACTCATGGTTCCTGTAACCAGTTGCCTTGCAGTTATGAACAAAATATTTGCAGAAGTAGCCAACAGAGGAAGTGCAGTCACTTCTGTGTTTAAATTGAATCTTTTTCCCGTCTTAGCGTGATGCGGCTGTCAGTCAAACGGACAGTTGTACTCCTGCTAACGCTCTTCGTAACTTGTAAGCTTACTACTCTATATCAAGTGCTAACATGCCCTGGAAAGGTTCCCAGACCTCATGTGGTGTCTATACTGGTTCGAAACTTGAACCAGACACAGTACCGGTATAACCAGAACACGCCGATGGTGTTTGTGGGTGGCGTTCCACGATCAGGGACCACCTTGATGCGCGCCATGCTAGACGCCCACCCTGACATCCGCTGCGGGGAGGAGACGCGGGTGATCCCCAGGATACTGTCTCTGCGGCAGGGCTGGGGGAGGCAGACGGAGGAGCGCCGGGCTCTGGAGGACGAGGGAGTCAGTCAAGAGATGCTGGACGCCGCGATTACAGCGTTCCTGCTGGAGGTCATCGCACGGCACGGGGACCCTGCACCACTGCTGTGCAATAAAGACCCCTTTACACTGAAGAGTGCCGTTTATCTGTCACACATTTTCCCCAAGTAAGATATCTCCTTTTTAGAGGTGCACTCCAGGATTTTATTTTATTTTATTTAAAAAGCTTTGCACAGACATTTGTAGTACTTCTGAAAATGTTATTTACACTTATTTTATATGGAGTGTGTGTTCCGTCATTGATGCCAAAATGCTTTAAGAAACTGTAAAAATCTTTTTGCTGATACAATCTAAATTTGATTATTTTATTTTATTTTATTTTATTTTAAAAGCTTTGCACAAAGACATTTGTAGTACTATGAAAAATATATTTACATTTGCCATCACAAGTAAGATATCTCCTTTTTAGAGGTGCACTCCAGGATTTTATTTTATTAAAAAAGCTTTGCACAGACATTTGTAGTAACGTACATTTTCCCCAAGTAAGATATCTCCTTTTTAGAGGTGCACTCCAGGATTTTATTTTATTTTATTTAAAAAGCTTTGCACAGACATTTGTAGTACTTCTGAAAATTTTATTTACACTTATTTTATATGTGCACAGACATTTGTAGTAACGTTACTTCTGAAAATGTTATTTACACTTATTTTATATGGAGTGTGTGTTCCGTCATTGATGCCAAAATGCTTTAAGAAACTGTAAAAATCTTTTTGCTGATACAATCTAAATTTGATTATTTTATTTTATTTTAAAAGGCACGCACAAAGACATTTGTAGTACTATGAAAAATATATTTACATTTGCCATCACTGGGACCAACATGCTTTCGTTAAAAAAATGTAAAAATTTTGTTGTTTATACAATCTAAAATGTATCATTTTTATTTATAATTTTATTTATTTTAGTTTTTTCCTTATAATTGTTTCAATTGTTATTATTTTAATTATATTTAATTATATTTTTTAAATGTACATTAGCACAGAGTAAATAATGATAAATATATGTGACCCTGTAAGGCGATTTTCTCAATATTTAGATTTTTTTGCACCCTCAGATTCCAGATTTTCAAAGTTGTATCTCATCCAAATATTGTCCTATCCTAACAAACCATACATCAATGGAAAGCTTATTTATTCAGCTTTCAGTCGATGTATAAAAAATGAAAATTCAGCTAACACAGGAATAAACTAGATGTTAAAATATATTACAATACAAAACAGGTATCTTCAATTGTAATCATATTTCACAGCACTGTTTTTAATGTTTTTTTTCTCCGATCGTTTCCATAAAGGTTTTCACATAGATTTACTAGTGCATTTTTCTTCAACTGGGAAAACGTCTAAAACAAAGGCATTGTTTTGTGCTGCCAAATCCAAATCCTTTTGATTTCTAGTTTCTTCCATGTCATTTGAGTCATTCTGTCTCACTCCTCATGCCATCATCGTCTGTCCTTCCAGCTCTAAATTCCTGCTAATGCTCAGAGACGGCCGGGCGTCTGTGCACTCTATGATCTCCAGACGAGTGACTATCGCTGGCTTCAACCTGTCCAGCTACAGGGACTGTCTGACTAAATGGAGCAATGCAATCGAAGTCATGCTCTCCCAGTGTATGGCGGTCGGCCGGAGTCGCTGTATGACCGTCCGCTATGAGGATCTGGTGCTGCAGCCGCGAGCCACCATGCAGCGTGTGCTACGCTTTCTGAACTCACCTTGGCATGAAGGAGTGCTTCATCATGAGGAGGCCATCGGGCAGCCGGGAGGAGTATCGCTGTCTCGGTAGGGCGAAATCATATTTAAAGGGAGTTCAATTCTGTCATTGTTTACACACCCTCTGTATGGGTTTCTTTCTTCTGTTGAACATAAACGATTATATTTTGAAGAATCTTGGTAGCCAAACAATTGACGGTACCCATTGACTTCCATAGTATTCATATAAGTCAATGGGTACCATGAACTGTTTGGTTACCAACATTCTTCAGAATATCTTCTTTTGTTTTCAACAGCTGAAAGAAATTCATACAGTTTTGAGACAACTTGAGGGAGATTAAATGATGACAGCATTTTCATTTTTGGGTGAACTGTCCCTTTAATGTTTTGGGTTGCAGGCCTTCCATCGTTTTCTGACGATCCTCACTTTTCACTTTGTTTTTAAGAACCGAACGCTCCACGGATCAAGTGATCAAACCAGTTAACCTGGAAGCCCTCACACGCTGGGTAGGCCACATCCCAGCAGATGTCCAGCAGAACATGGAGAGCATTGCGCCAATGCTGCGCAGGCTGGGATACAACCCCAATGCCAATCCACCAGATTATGGTCAACCAGATCCGGAAGTGATCAACAATACTCAACGGGTATATTCGAACACAGAACACAGTGCAGCTCAAAGATCAGAGTTGCTATTATTCAGTCTTAATTTTCATTTGTCTGTCTTTCCTAGGTACTGCGAGGAGATTTTAAAACTCCCACGAGCCTGAAAAGATGGGCACAAGTGAGTGCATGCTTTTAAGTTGTATCATATACAAAACCGGTTGTACACAATCTACTACATGCCTTCTGTCATCAAAAGTTTATATTTGTTTAGCAAGTAAAAGGCCTTTTCTAAAAACCTCCCCCAACTGCACCAAATTGCATATTTTTGCTCAGTTTGGGCCGCTGAATAAAAAAGAGGTGTTTCTTCTTTCTCAAGTATGAGCTCCATGTTCTTCTATATCATACTATATGAGCCATAAAAGCCTGATGTATCGAATATGATACTCAACAAAAAGTGAATATGCATATATATATATATATATATATATATACTTTGAGTGATTTCTGGTTGTTGTCATTGCAAAAATGGCAGAAGTTGGTTTAAGAAATATTTATTTATGTATGCCACTTGATTTGGTGTTTTGTTATCTAATTAAATGACATTATATGTCCCAATACTTTCTGTGGGCACTGTGTAAGTCTATATACTATGATTAGGCTGCATATATGTCCTTACACATATTCATTTTGAAAATATTAATTGTTTGACAGGTATCTCCAAAGTCAGTTTCTAAAGGAGGCCGAAACTGAAGAGAGTCCTACATTGATTGCAGTATGTGCTTGTGTTCAGCCTTGGATAATTCACCACCATTTTGTGCCATGAAGGCCTTTCACAAGATACAGAGCAACCGGAGTAGGAAATAATGAGCATCGTTATTATGCAATAGCTGTGGTTACATGGGGTCTGATTTTGACATAGCCAGAATCTATTATAATAATTAGGCAACTAAATCCTATTATGTACCAAAATGTTGTAATGTAATAGATTGATGTCAAAGAAACAAGCCTCAGACGGACACTGGACAGAGATCGACATTTTTACTACTGATGCTCTCAGAAGAGTATTGTTTACTTTGTTTATCGAACAAAGTTTACCATAAATCAATTACACTTTACTTCCTGAACATTGCAGTTTTTTATGTCTTGTTTTGGGAAATGAGAGCGTGACGTAGCGCTCAGTGTCGCACTGAATGCTGTTGCTATGTGCCTGCGTGCATTTTCTTGACCTAGATATTAAATTGAGGCATTCTTGTTTTCCTAGTGCCAAAACGCCCTGTTTACCCTCGGTTTTTTTTTTTTTCAAAAGTGAATTCTTTCAATAAAAATATTCATACAAATTCGGCCGGTGTGTTATTTTCAATCCTTGTGGTGTATTTGTTTTTATCTCGAAACATTTAATCAGAGCCAAACCTGTGCAGTGCATCATATCACTCCGCCTGTCCCCAAACCCCCACGAACACATAAAATAAACATAAATATCTGTTTTACGTCCACAAAACTAATTTATAAAATGCGCATTTGTATATCTTCAACATAACACATATGCTGGTGCTTACCACAAAACCAGGTTTTCAAATTGAATGTCTGCAGTTGTTTAAATAGTGCGTTGGGCGTAGCGGCGGAAGGATACAGCGCGTTCTGTATAAATAGCCGGAGCTTTTGTTTTGAGCCCTTAGATTCGCTCCCGTGACGAGAAGAAAGAGACTCACGCATTCCGCACTCTTCCAGAAAAGAACATTTGTTTGTAAGTATGAAGTAAAATATACACAAACGACGCCAGTTATGTCGCTACTTAAAAACAACACTATTTTATTTGGATTGAAGCGTTTGTTGAATTATATAAACGTGTATCTTTGAATGGGCTAACTCGTTAGCTTTTAATGCTAGCAGGCCTGGTCGTTTCTGTGGACTAAATTTGTCCGTTTTGTAGCTTAATGTGGCTGAATATTAAAATACTAAACATCGGTGTGTTTTCTGTATGTTTCGTGCGCGTTAGGTAATTCTGGCGGCCAATTATGTTATACCGCGAAACAGTGCGGTGAGGTCGGTGAATCTCAATTCATCTGCGTATTATCTTTCAATGATCTCTGTCAGCAGTAGACACGTCGTTAAACATTTACCTGCTCGTAATATAACTCATTAATTGTCATATCTCTGTGGTTATTAACGTTTTGTTCCGTTGTTATTGTTTCTGGCCATTTTCTGAGGTAAAACGTCGCCATTTTGTTTTCAATCGCCCATTTGTTACGCCCTGCCTCACGGCTGTGTCGGCATTAGTGATGGCGTTTGCTGTTATACCTCCTTTTGTTTCGCTTTCTTTAGAAGAAATTTATAGAAAATTCTTAGGCTTGTCTAACAATACTAAATTAACCTGTATTCGTTGTTCGGTTTTCACCAATGCAGCACATACTTTGAAGTTAATCAATTTGAATATCTTTTGTTTTTAGCGTAAAGATGCAGATCTTTGTGAAGACGCTGACTGGCAAGACCATCACCCTTGAGGTTGAGCCCAGCGACACCATTGAGAATGTGAAAGCTAAAATCCAAGACAAGGAAGGCATTCCTCCTGATCAGCAGCGTCTGATCTTCGCTGGCAAGCAGCTGGAAGATGGACGCACCCTGTCCGACTACAACATCCAGAAGGAGTCCACTCTCCACCTGGTGCTCCGCCTTAGGGGAGGCATGCAGATCTTCGTCAAGACGCTGACTGGCAAGACCATCACCCTCGAGGTTGAGCCCAGCGACTGCTGACTGGCAAGACCATCCCCCTCGAGGTTGAGCCCAGCGACACCATTGAGAACGTCAAGGCCAAGATCCAGGACAAGGAAGGCATTCCTCCTGACCAGCAGCGTCTGATCTTCGCTGGTAAGCAGCTGGAAGATGGACGCACCCTCTCTGACTACAACATCCAGAAGGAGTCCACCCTCCATCTCGTCCTGCGTCTTCGTGGCGGCAATTAATCTGCTCATGTTTAATATATAAGTCTTGACAGTTATCAGACCAATTCCAATTTCCTTTGTTCCTCTTAATCATTGAATAAAGTTCTGGCATTCCTGACTATCGTTTCCTGCCTCATCTCTGAAATCATTCACAAAATGGTCACTTTAACATGTCTTTTTAAAAGTTCAAATGTTTACGTTTTGAGGGGCTTTTAAAATATTGGTTTCTGTATACAAGTCATTTAATGGTTTGAGTCTAATTTGTGAACTCAAAGTTGAATTTTCTCATGTTTTGTTTAATTTGGTAGTTGTATTTCAATAAGTTTGGTTGAGTGGAAATGTTAACATTAAAATGAATAGTCGACGTAATGCTAAACTTGTGTAGTGTAGAGACCATATTTAGTCAAAAAATGCTAGTAAACTTTGCAAACAATTGCAAAAGCAGTAACATTTATACGTGAAATTAAAGTAGAAAAATTTAAATATTTTAAACTACTTTACAGCTGGAAAATAATCCAGACTATCACAACGTCTCGATTACTGCATTGTCGTTTCTGTTTACAAAAGCACAGACAAAGCATCTGATATCAGTGCAGGAATCAGTCCAGCTGGGTCTAACAAAAATACCTATCTGGTTTTCTGAAAACATCGCTGCACGAAATGATAAACAAGCCAAGAGCTAAAAAACCCATACCTATATAAAGCTGTTGATGTTGGCCTATTAAATGAGAAATATGAGAGTTCAACATAGTTACTGAAGAACTGCTAGAGGCGCTGTGAATACTTTTTGTGATGTTTAAAATGTGAGATTCATCTGGTTTTAACCTGCTGTGCTGACATTAATAAGCCTTTTAATTAAAACTTTGAAATGGACCTGCCTAATGAGTATATATCACTGGACAGTGTGACTGGAATTAAATTGTTTCTAAATTTAACACGGTCAGCATATAAGGTTAGTTGAATAGTTTCTGCTGCGTCACAGTGTATATATATGAGTTATCAGTGGCAAATACTTATCCAATAAAGATACAATAACACTTCTTCCAGCAGCTCTGTTTGATCATGCCGCTTTAACATAATATGCCATGTTTTAATGACAGTTTAACGGTACAAAAATAAATGCTTTTTGCAAGCTTTTGCTTTGGAACTTATATTTTATTTTGGACATCGAATTGTACCAAACTTTTTATTCATATAAAAGAAAATCTAATTACTTATTCAAATGACAAATTACTGTATTAACAGCATAAACACAACATATGCACATTTATTAACATGAACAGGATGATGTTCTAAATGCATAAACAACAGAAAATTAAATACGGATTAATTTGAATACAGTTTTTCGATGCACAGCATTTGACATCAACAACCATATGAATGTGAGGCCTTTTCATTTCCCTTTTAGCTGATAAATCTGTTTATTGTGCTGTTCTATAGTTGCATTTATATTATTTGCATTTATATTTTTTCTGCTGCCATGCATTTTTTTATCTATCTATCTATCTATCTATCTATCAGGAGTCCAAATACGTTTGGGGCCACTGTATGCATGTACATATTGTGTGCTTCTTGTAAACATTACTTTTAAATGCTAGTCTCTTATCCTTCATGGTGGGAGGCGTGTGTTACTACATTACCCAGAAGCCTCTGGGTTATAGGTGGCGCTATGAGTGCCGTAAACATGGTAATCAAACAGCAAGAGCGCTATAAAACCTGCAGGATCAGAGAGCCGGACTTGAACATCACTCACAGCTGTAATGTACACGATCATAAAGTCAGCAGAGCATTAATAAGTCAATGGCCAGAGTTGTATGGCTTTATCTTGTAGAACTGAGAGTTTGTTCAGCCGTCACGCTTTGAGTTCCCTGCGCTTTCCAGAAGAAATCACTTTATTGTTCTCAAAGCTCTGCGTGTGTTTGTGAAGTGAACTGTGTGGGAAATACGGATGGCGGTGTCTAAATCTACATTATCGATCGTTTTTATAGTTCTGGGAGGTTTGGCGGTTTTATTCGGGATTGTGCTGGTGTTTGTCGGACCTATTATAATAGACGATCAAATAGTGAAGGTAAGTCATACATCTGACAGGTGCAAGAGACGCACTAATTAAACATATTTGCATATTTAAATAACATAAAGTTACAAAAACACATGATTCAGTGTCGATAAGCCTCGAACTGAGCTTGATATGACTTTCTATAGTAGCCTGTTGCGTTTAAAAAACATAAATAGGAACGACCATTAAGTAATTAAATCATATAAACTTTATTATATTGATAATAGACTACAAGTTTAGATAGTTGTGGTAGTCGTAGTTTGTGCGTAATCAACCATCAAAATTATAAAAATTCCTTTACTGTGAATTGTTTTATTTTTAATTTATGTGTTGTTTTGAATTTTTAAATAATGTATTGTATGTAATGATGCTGAAAATTCAGCTTTGCATCACAGGAATAAATTACATTTTAAAAATCTATTAACCTAGAAAACGGTTCTTTTAAATTCTAATAATATTTATGCAATATTACTGCTTTTACTGTAACTTGATTAAATAAATGCAGTCTTGGTGAACATTTCAAAAACATTTCAGAAGACTTGAACTGAGATCTAAATTCAAGACTAAAAAAATACTTTTTTTTTGTGGTCTGACATACTTTTTAAAAATACAAATATTCCATGTTGTCCCTCAAAAAGCCATAAATCTGCATTTAATAATTAAATATAAAGATGAGGTTTTAAGTTAAGCTGTTTTAAATACAGCATACCACATTTGGCCACTAACCACATGGACATCATATCTTTACAGAATGTAGAGATTAACCCAAACAATGGACTCTCCTACACTATGTGGAAGGACATCCCGGTTCCCTTCTTTATGTCTGTATATTTCTTTCATATTGTCAATCCTGATGAAATCCTAAAAGGAGAAAAGCCCACAGTGGTACAGAGGGGGCCGTATGTGTACCGGTAAGAATTGTGTTCCCTCTTTCTGTAAAACTACTTTAAACCAGTTAAAATGTATTTTGAAATGTTCAGTATGAATCACTTGATCGGACGTGACTGGGCATACAGTATAATGTCTGTGGATGTTCAGCCCTGTGACACTGAAGTTCATGGTAGGTTAGCCTGCGGGCCCCGGACAGGTTTGCATGTGCATTCGGTCAGTTGTCCAAACAGGACCATCATACAGTCTGTTTTTTTCTTTCCTTTAGGATATAAATTGTCCATCCTGGAGTGATTTGTAGAGATATAACTTTAAACAATACTAACTTGGGGGTTAGTTTGCACTGGTCAGTATGAATCTAAAAGCATTCCTCTTGTCCATATAACCTGCCCTAACATGATGTAATGTAACGTAAGGGCCTCTTTCTTGGACTGAAGTGACCTTACGTACAAAGAGGTTTGTCTGCAGTATGCTCTGGATCTGGGTCTGTCTAGTGGCCTTATCCTTACCTGAAGGGCTGAAAAAATTATATGTAAAAAAAATGCATATAAAAATATTTTTCTTGACAAAGATCAAGGAATAGACAAACTAAATCTTATTTTTCATTTGAACAAGGATATGCATTTGTGTTGGGATTTTTACATTTACAAGACACTGTTGCAGTATTTTCCACAGCCGTGACTTCTACGAGCCAGGACGCAATAATTTTTTAGTGTGGATTCACTTATTGTTATCCTTTTTCTATTTTTATTTTATTTTCTTTATCTCTAATCTGAATCTGTGCAGTTTTTATTAAAGAGGAACTGTGATCCTACCCTCGAGCCGTGCATACTAGAGTTTGACTGAGTAAAAACAGACACAGTGCTGGAACTGAATGAGAATGAGGAAGCTCCATACTATCCAGGATTAAAATAATAAGATTTATCATAAGATCATTTTGGAAACCCAAATTTTCAGCACAACATAATTTTTATTTAATACATTTTTTTATGTTTTGTTTTATTTTTTGCACAACATATTGTATTTTTCTAATATTTTGTTTTATAAATCTCAGTAGTGCTTTTTAACTTAAAGAATTTCGAATTAAAATATGAAGATTTCTCCCAAGATCATTTTGAAAACCCAAATTTATTAGCACAACATATTTTTTGTTTTATTTTAAGTAGCACAGCATATTTTATTTTATATCAGTAGTGCCTTTCAACTTATACAAATTAAGAATTCAATGAATTAACAAATTCCTCATAAGATCATTTTGAAAACCCACATTTATTAGCACAACATATTTTATTTAATTATTTTATTTGCTATGCTTCATTTTATTTTATTTTATAAATATCAGTAGTGCCTTTTAACTTCTTAGAATGCAGAATTAAAATAAGAAAATCCCTCATAAGATCATTTTAATAAATCCAAATTCATTAGCACAACATTTTTTTTATTTTTTTATGTTGCACAACATTTTATTTTATATAATGTTATTTTATAAATATCATTCGACTTTTAACTTATACGAAATCAGAAGTAAAATAGGAAGATTCCTCATAAGATCATTTTGTAAATGCAAATTTATTAGCTCAACATATATTTTATTTTATTTGATGTTGCATAGCATATTTAATATATTTATTTATATCAAATTTGAGTCTATAAATATAAGTAGTGCCTTTTTATCTTTTAAGATTTCTTATAAGATCCCAAATTAATTAGCGCAACATTTTTATTTTATTTCATTTTTGAACAACATATTATTTCATTTCCATATCAGTCGTGTCTTTTAATGTCTAAGTTGTATTTAATGTATATAGTATACGTCTGTTGGCATGTTGTTTGGAGAGTAGTTGTTTTAGACCGGATCATTTTGTGGTTTTATCATTGGTTGTTTTATGTGCATTCCTTTCTTCCATCATGACTGAGTGGCTTCTTTTTTTTTTTTTTGACGAGGCACATGACAAATGTTTGTGGTAGTGACTTACCTTTGAACAAATCATGCGCTTGCATTTTGCAATCCGAGCGGGGGGCCGCGAGTCTTTTTGTGTGACTTTCTAACATGCTGACCGAGAACCTCAAAGTGGTTCCTCAAAAAGCTGAATTTTGCCGTGTTAGGATAATATTGCTGCAAATCAGCTGGCTAAGTCACATTTCTCTGTTGTCGCGACTCATATCTGTTTCAGTGAAAACCGCTGGAAGGACAACATCACATTCCATGACAACCACACCGTCTCGTATAAAGAATTTCGGCAGTATTTCTTTGAGGAGAGCATGTCTGTGGGAGATGAATCTGACGTGGTCACCATCCCTAACATGCTAGTGCTGGTGAGAATTCACGCCCTTGTATTGAGCTCACCATGAAAAGCAATTGAAAGAACTGTAACACGTTGGTTTTTTATTCACGGTTGCAGGGTGCGTCAGTAATGATGGAGAATATGCCATTTCCTGTACGCTTGCTGCTCAGCACCACGTTCAAGACCTTCAACGAGGAACCTTTCTTGACTAAACCAGTTGGAGAACTCATGTGGGGTTACGACAGCAAGTTGGTGGACTTCCTGAACAAATACCTCCCTGGAATGCTCCCAACCAGCGGGAAGTTTGGCTTATTTGCTGAGGTGGGTGTTTTCTGTGTCTTGTCACTGGAGCTTTGTCAGCGGTGATGATTAGTTTTGTGGGTTTTAGCCTCATTGATTTCCTTGCTTTGTTTCGCTCCATATGTAGTTTAACAACTCCAACACTGGACAGTTCACTGTCTTCACTGGTCAAGACGACATCGGGAAAGTTCATATGGTGGACTCTTGGAATGGCCTGAAAAGTGTAAGCCAAATGTATTTTGAGACCATAATAGAACAAAAAATACTAGTTCCGTTCCAAAACACTAGTTAGTGGCCCTATATAGACAGCATACTAGGGCCTGAAACCGCATGAACTTCACACCTTGCATTATTAAAATGTGCATATATTGCATTGCCAAAAGGGTTATAGTCAACAGTAGGGCTGGGTAAAAAATATCGATATCTCGATATTAATCGATTCTCATTTTTACGGAACGATATCGGTTCTTAAATCCCAAGAATCGATTAGTCTAGTCTGTTTTCAGTTAATGGATGGAACATTGAAGGGCACCTCCCATCCAATGTATAGCAATAAGCATTGTGCTTTGGTACTTTTAATATGAAACAAAGTCTCAGATTTCAAATTCTGTCAATTGTATTGCCGTATTCAAACAATAAATGCCGTTTTGGCGCTGTTTAATGTGGAGTGACAGATCGCTGTAGCGCCTCAGATCAACAGACGCGGCAGCGCGAGGCGCACGTGAACTGATCATCTCCTCCACATTAATACCAGTTTCAGCACAAAATAAACATGACTAAACATCCGAAGGTACGTTAAAAGAAAGAGTACGACTTTACAATGTGTATCCTGTCTCATGTAATCTCTCAATCAGTGTTTCAGCCACGCAAAGACGTCAATAGCCTATAACGGCTTGTAAACAATGTCCGGTAACGTCACATTTACCTCAGAAAAACATATTCGGTGACCACAAACTCATTAGTCAGCTAGAAAAGTAAACTGTAGAGAGGGGCATTTTGCTAAATTTATGTTTGAATAAATCCATCAAGTTTTTATGACAGCCACCATTATGTTTATATTTAAAAAAAACGAATTGAAGTAGAAATGTTATTATGTAATTGTAACTTTATTAGTGTAATTTTAACAAATCAGTCAATTTTAACCTTCAATATTATAGTAATGTAGTACCAACTGACTCTCATGTATATTTTACAGCATTAGTTTTTTCCTTGAGAATATTTGGCATGTACTGTACCTGATATATTTTCAAAATAATCGATATTGAATCGAATCGAATTGCAAGCTTGTGAATGAGAATCGAATCGAAGCGTGAAATTTGTGTCAAAACCCAGCCCTAGTCAACAGCAGTGTTGGCAATCCCAAGTTTCGCAAAGAAATATATTGAATAAAATACTACAGTATATGCAATAAATATGTAATTTTAGCTAGTATTTGCATATGTAATATATGTAAATATGTATATGAACTTTTACACAAGTAAAAAAATAAGATTTTTTTTTAATGCTCACCAAGGCTGCATTTTTTATTTTCCTTTCTACTCTTTTCTCGTTTCTCTTCATGTTTTTCTCTCTTCTTTTCGTTTACCCTATCTCTTTATTTTTCATAATTTTTTGCTTTTCTGTTTTTAATTTTTATTCTAATTTTTCTGTTTGTCTTTCAACTTTTTCTTTTTTCCTTTTCTTTTTACTCTTTCTTTTCTTATCATTATTTACTAAAAACTGTAATATTGTGAAATATTAATACAGTTCAAAATAAATGTTTCTATTTTAACAGTATATTAGTAATAGTAATAATAAATTGTAATTTATTTCTGTAATGGCAAAGCTGAATTTTTAGGAGCTTTTCTTTTCTTTTCTTACCTTTTCTTTTCCTGTTGTTACCCTTTCTTTTTCTCTTATGGCAAAGCTGACTTTTCAGCAGTCATTACTCCAATCTTCAGTATCTCATGATTTTCAGGATTTTAACATTTTTACATTTTATTAAAAATTACTTTAATATTATAAATGGACTTTTAAATCATTATTTGTTTACATTATTACGTGATATTTGTGAGTTGCTGTTTATTAAGATTAAGATACTGAAAGTTGTCTTGGATTTGATGCTGCCAGCCAAAGCTGAATTTTTAGGAGCTTTTCTTTTCTTTTCTTACCTTTTCTTTTCCTGTTGTTACCCTTTCTTTTTCTCTTATGGCAAAGCTGACTTTTCAGCAGTCATTACTCCAATCTTCAGTATCTCATGATTTTCAGGATTT
This sequence comes from Sinocyclocheilus rhinocerous, assembly GCF_001515625.1. Lineage (NCBI taxonomy): Eukaryota > Metazoa > Chordata > Actinopteri > Cypriniformes > Cyprinidae > Sinocyclocheilus > Sinocyclocheilus rhinocerous. The sequence continues at coordinate 140,710 of NW_015631204.1, read as the reverse complement.
TAACATTTTTACATTTTATTAAAAATTACTTTAATATTATAAATGGACTTTTAAATCATTATTTGTTTACATTATTACGTGATATTTGTGAGTTGCTGTTTAAGATTAAGATACTGAAAGTTGTCTTGGATTTGATGCTGCCAGTGTAGGACAGATTTTGTGGTGTTGCATAAAGGAAGTGATATCATGCTGTATGCCAAGGATCTTTGTTTTGTCATTGCAGGTGGATTACTGGAGGTCTGAAGCGTGTAACATGATCAATGGTACAGCGGGTCAAATGTGGCCTCCGTTCATGACCAAAGAGTCGACAATGCCCTTCTACAGCCCTGATGCGTGCAGGTAACACCCTCACTTATGCCCTCTGTAAGATAATACGATTTTAACCCTTTAAACCCTTTAAATCTTTTTCCCACTGAAAGTACAGAAAGTTTTCTATCAAACAATACCAACCTTTTGACTCTCCTTGCTACAGTCTTTGAGTTATGAGTCATTATTTTTGTGTATGTCACTCAGAAAAAACATCAACTTCAGTGAGGCAAAAATGCCCTCAGGGCTTAAAGGGTTAATGCCTGTACGGTTTCTAAGGGCCCGTTTTGTGGCAATTGTCCAAACTCAGGTCCATGGAGCTGGTGTACCAAAGGCCAGGCGTGTCGCGTGGGGTTCCTGTGTACCGCTTCGTGGCTCCAAAGACTCTTTTTGCCAACGGTGCAGATTATCCTCCCAATGAGGGCTTCTGTCCATGTCGACAGTCCGGCCTTCTCAACGTCAGCACCTGCAGACACAGTGAGTCTCTGTTATCAAGACTTATATTTATGACTTTACCTGCTGCCTATACAGTCAACTACACTGTAGGGTTTTATGTCAGGATCTGTGTTCTTGTGTCAGTAAACATTTTGTTCATACTAGTTTTCTAGCTAGTGTGTTATATGGCTTCCATGCTTAGATTTTTTTTTTTTTCTTTTCTTTTCTTTTCTTTTTTCTTTTCTTTTCTTAGCCTTTTCTTTTCTCTTTGCTATTTTTCCTTTCTTTTATTTTTTCAAATTTTTTGCCCTTTTTCTTTTTTCTCTCTTTTCTTTAACCTTATCTCTTTTATTGTTCTTAATTTTTTGCTTTTCTGTATTTATTTTATTTTTTATTTTATTTCACCATTATCTTTTTCATTTTTCTTCTGTTTTCTCTTTTTCTTTTCATTTGTTTTCTTCTTCTTTTTCCTTTTTCTTTTATCTTTTCTTTCCTTTTTTTTTTTTTCAATCCCCTTTTTTCTCATATTTAACCTTTTTATCTCTTTATTTTTCTAGATTTTGTTTGCTTCTCTGTTACTGTCTATATTATTTTCTATTTGTTCATTTCTTTTTTCTTTTTTTCTTTTCCTTTTTATCTTTTTATCTTTTCATTTTTCTTCTCATTTCCTTTTTACTTTATTTTTATTTTTTTAAATAATTTTTTGCTTCTCTGTTGCTGTCTATAATTGTTTTCTTTTTGTTAATTTCTTTTTTCCTTTTCTTTTCCTTTTTCTTTTTTCTTCTCATTTCTTTTTTTACCTTTTTTTTCATCATTTTTTGCTTCTCTGTTTCTGTCTATTTTTTTATTTTTTTAATTTATTTTTTTCCCCTTTTTTCTTTTTCTTCTCGTTTCTATTTCTCTTCCTTTTTTTAACCTTATTTTTTTTATTTTTCAACATTTTTTGCTTTTCTATTCTTTATAGAAACATTCAAAACTACCAAATTTTGCTATAAGTTTAATCGCAACATAATCATTGCTGTTAATAGTGTTCACCGTCTGTTTGATTACATGTCATTATCTAACTGCATGAATTTTACTGTACATTTCTGCCATATGAACTAAACATAATGTAGAAACTTACATTTTCTGTAAAGCTGCTATGCAACGATTTGTATCGTGAAAAGCGCTATACAAATAAACTTGAGTTGAATTGATTTTATTTTTCCTTTTTCTCCATGTCATGCACTTTTATTCTTTTTCTTTTTTCCTGTCTCAGATTCCCCTGTGTTCATCTCCCATCCGCACTTTTTTGAGGCTGATCCCGTCCTTTTGGATACAGTCAATGGATTGAGCCCAAATGAAGATGAACATGGGCTTTTCATCGATATCCACCCGGTAAGAAAACCAGGCACACAGAACAAAAACTGTGACATGTAGAATTATTATTGGGAACTACTTCATGTAATTAGGTGGACATTTCTAGCATTTCTAGACTTTTTCTGGAAATAAAATTATTTTAAAAAAATGATTTAATTTATTATATATACATCATAAATGTATTAAATTATAAAATGTGTAGCTATCCATTTTTTACAACTCCTATAATAATTTATAACAAAATCTTTAAAAATATTTACATCAAGAAGGCAAACGACATTAAAGCAGCACTATGTAACTTTTGGCGCTCTAGCGGTTAATAAACAGAACTGCACACATTCCGCGGAAGAACTTTCCAACCGGAGCTACTTCTCTAAGTTTATGTCTATGGCGATTCACGCAGGTATGTGTTACTCCGCAGCGGTGACGACCCGACCAGGCTACAATAGTCCAAATATAAGTACTTATTGTAAGTGTACCGCAGTGATTCGGAATAAGACAAAAACGCGGTTTGGAAGATGAATTCATGATGTACTCGCTCATTATATACATTTAGCAAATTTTGAACACAGAAAAAGTTACATAGTGCTGCTTTAACACCTGATGGAATGTTTCTTTCTCTTTAGGTTACTGAGCAAGTTTGAAACTTATCTCTCAAGGTTATTGATTATCGGTTGTTATGACTCAAAAACCTATTGTCTTTATCTTTGAAATTGGCCATAAATGTGAAATCGGTCCTTATATATTCTTACAATATTCTTCTGCTAGGTGATTTTAATATGCATGTGTGCTGTCAGTCTAAACCTCTGGAAATGGAGTTTCTCAATCTCATTGATTCATTCAACATGGCTCTGTGGGGGAAAGATCCCACACATACTCTGGTTCTTTCTCACGGCTTTTCTGTTACTGATGTTCAGGTTCTTGATACTTTGCTCTTCAGATCATATGCCTGTTTTATTTATGATGCCTTTTCCTCAGCTAAGCTCAAGCATTACTCCTACTGTACAACTCACTCGTTCCTTTTCTTCCCACCTTTGTGATGACTTCACAAACACCTTTAACGAGATGTGCTTGTCTCTGTCCTTGGAGTCATCTTTACCTGACTTGGATGCTGATCAGCATCTTAGTCTGTTAAATACTGCCTGCTCAGAGGTTTTGAATACCACTGCTCCTCTTAAACTCAAGAAGTCAAAACCTAAAACTGAACCATGGCTCAATGATAACATCCGCTTTCTGAGGCAAGCTTGTAGAAGAGCTGAACGAAAATGGAAAAAGGACAAATTGCTAATTTCCTATGAAATGCTTAAAGACTGTTTTGCTACTTTTCAGAAAGCAGTGAAATCAGCAAAGTCTCAGTATTTTTCTAATTTAATTGCAAAGAATCATCATAGCTCTAAAGCCTGATTTTCTGTTATAAATTCTGTTTTTAATCCTATAAATGTGATCTCAAATCCCTCTGTGTCATTATGTGAAGGTTTCTCAAGGTTTTTCTGTGATAAGATTACTACTCTGAGATCTCAGCTGCAACCACTTGCTAATGCTTCACCTGAATCTTGCTGCTCTTCAGCCATATGGAGTGCTTTTGATCCAGTTTCTCTCTAGTCTCTTAAAGAAATTATTGACCATTTGAAGCCTTCTTTCTGCTCTCATGATGTTCTCCCTCCACGTATTTTAAAACAAATTTTTGATTTGGTTGAACCTAGTTTGGTGTCTTTTCTGAATAAATGCTTAATTTCAGGGACTATCCCTGATGGCCTCAAAGAAGCTACTGTGACACCTCTTTTTAAGAAACCTTCACTTGATGCTAGTAATTTTAACAATTTTCGACCCATCTCAAATCTTCCTTTTTATTACCAAAGCACTGGAGAAAACTGTTTATTCAGCTACAGTCTTTCCTTTGTGCAAATCAGATCTTTGAAACTTTCCAGTCTGGTTTTAAGCCTCTGCATAGCACAGAGTCTGCTTTATTATGGGTCCTTAATAATACTTTGTTAGCTGGTGACTCTGTTATTTTAATTCTGTTAGACCTAACCTCGGCTTTTAATACAGTTGATCATAAAATTCTTCTGTCTCGACTGGAATATTTTGTGGGCATCCGGAGAACTGTTCTTAGCTGGTTCAAATCATATTTAACAAATAAAAGTTTCTCTGTCAGATTGGGTAATTTTTCTTCGTCGCCTGCTAAACTTTCCTGTGGAGTGCCACAGGGCTCTATTCTCGCACCCATTTTTTCTTTGTATTTACTTCCTTTGGGCTCTATTTTCAGAAAGCATGGTGTATCATTTCACTGCTATGCAGATGATACCCAAATTTGTTTACCTCTAAAACAAAATAAAAATGCTGCTCTGGATTCTCTTTTTGCGTGAAGTGATGAAGTGAAAACATGGTTCTCTCAATTTTTTATTTTTGAATGAATCACAAACCAAGGTTATAGTCTTTGGCCCCAGTGAAAATTCAGGGAGCAGAAGTATCGATCTGGACTACCTTGCTCCCTTTACTTCTTCCTAGATCAAGAACTTAGGTGTGTTCTGGGAGCAGAGTCTCAAATTTGATAAACAATTAAATGCGGTTATTAGTTCTTGTTTTTTTCAGCTACGTCTTCTCTCCAAAATTAAATCTTTTCTCTCTGAGAAAACTTTAGAGATTGCTATCCATGCGCTCATTACATCTCGCTTGGACTACTGCAACTCTCTTTACCTCTGCATTTCTAAATCATCCATCGCTCATCTCCAATTAGTACAAAACGCCACTACTAAATTCCTCAAAGGACAACGTAAATTGGATCACGTTACTCCAATTTTGAAATCGTTGCATTGGTTACCTGTGCATCTTAGAATTGAGTTTTTTAAAATCAATAAATAATCTGGCACCGAGCTATCTATCTGATCAACTTTATCCATACAATTCTACACGGAATCTGAGATCTGGTGACCAAAGACCTTCTCTCTGTCCCCAGATCACGGTTAAAGCATAGAGGGGATAGAGCCTTTGCGGTTGCTGGCCCTAGGCTGTGGAACAGCCTTCCAGACTATATCAGATCGGCACAGTCTTTAACTGTTTTTAAATCATCTCTTAAAACCTATTTCTTCTCTTTGGCTTTCAATTCTTTGTGAGTTTATGTTATGAATCTGTGGGTTGCCCTCAGTAGCCCCTCACTGCAGAACACAAGATCCAAAGGGCGTGGTTGGATTCACATCTAGGGGGTGGAGATTGGTAGGTTTAGGGGTGGAGCTCTGGGAGATGGGTAGGTTTAGGGGTGGAGATGGGTGGGTTTAGGAATCAGGGGGTGGAGATGGGTAGGTTTAGGTATATGTAAGGTGGGAGGAGTTGGATCTGGGTCCATCCACGCCCCCTTGTTCATGTGTTCTGCAGTGAGGTCCATCTCGTTGCCCTGTGTTCTATGTTTTTGTTTGTTCAGCACTTTGGTCAGCCGTGCTTGCTGTTTCTAAATGTGCTATATAAATAGAACAAACTTGAAACTTATATCTTTTATCTAAATTTGTTGCATAAACGTCTGACTTTATTTACCTTTAAAAGATTTACTAGCAGATTTAGCCCGTTGCTGTGTTCTGTGTTTGAGGTCAACTTTTCTTCTAACTGTGACATAACTAATACTGCATGCTTGTGGTTGTTACGAAAATCAGTATTTCAGCTTTGTCACTGGTTTGATAATGAGATTACATTGCTCATTACTGCCATTAAACCATTACAAAATCTGATAAGCTAATTGGAAATGATGATTATCGTGACCTTTATGATGTTTGTATAGCTTTCAGCAACTTAATGACCCATTATAAACAAGATTAAGATTCTAAAGGTATGGTCTTTTTACATGGTCAATGACTGACTAAATGTTTTCTAATGACACATTTTAGGTTTAAACCATTGTGTTTAATTCAGTAATGCTGTGGTTTATAGGGGGTTAAACATAGCTGGAAATCTGGCATTTGCTATTTTGATTTTATTTGGTTTTGCAGTCTAGTACTGAGCATTGATCACTTAGCTGCTGATGTTAGATGTGAAACTCCTGATGTCTGCATCCATGGGCCTTTTGCCACACATGTAGTTTGATAAGACAAACTCCACTTTATGACTTCTGATAAGCTGGAGATACAGACACAGCTTTACATCGCTAAATTGAACAGAATTGCACAATCCTGACACGCTTCTTGGCCGGCTATTCGTCCGGTTGTTCTCCCTTCATCTGTTTTCATGCTTGCGTTTATCGTCAATGAAAAAGACGTTTCTCTGAAAGTGCTGCGGGACATGCGAACAGCCTCGGCTTGGGTTGAACGTCTGGGATGAATTGACAGCATGACACCTGATTAGCTCCAGAGTCTGTGAATGCATTACTAAGTTGTCACGAAAGCTCTTTGGATTCAGTGTTTTCTGCGGAAGCACATGCTCTCATTGAATCTATGCCCACAAAATAATGATTTCAATAGAGAACAATGCAGTTTAGTTCTGCTTGTTAGATCATGCCTCCACGCCAGATAATTAAGATCCAGCACCGGATGCCAGATCCTGTCAGAAAATATCTGTTTTGTCTGGTAACAGAACAACTAGTCAGCAAAATTGCCTAATACCCCAAAACCTGTTAACAGCAAGTCTTGTCTGGTACCCAAAATACCCAAAACGAGTGTTTAACGGTCCTCTATCAGCCAAGACTTTGACTGAGAAAAGCCAGTGAAGAGCAGAAGCAGGAGACGAAGTGATGATGATAAAAAGGAGCAGAGTTTATTGTATAGTCTTAGTATAGTATTGTATAATCTTAGTTGCGTATGTTTCAGTGTTTAGACTTCGTCTGACCAGCACAAATTCAACAAGTAGTGTTATACCAAAACAACATCCCATAAACCTTGAGTTTCCATAAACATTCCCTCGTATCTCTTATTCATGAAGACAAACGGCCCTTGAAACACAAAGTCACATAAGGGGCCACTGCAGGACATACCAACTTTATTTAATGGCAGCTACCATTTACAGCTTTAATCCAATATGTATTCAAGCTATAACTTGCTGTAATAGTATTTGGTGTTCTCTGGGAATCTAACTCATTGGTACCAAATCTTAACTGTAGTTCACTAAATGTTTGATTTTCATAGTGCAGAAAGGCATGTGTTTACCTTTGAATTCATAGAAGCCATGTTGGTCATTGAACCTTCTGGACTCATCATAAAACGGAGTACCTTTCACTCCAAAAGATTATGCCTTTGCACATTTGTTTTCTCAACTAATATTTATGTTTTGAGCAGTTATGTTCATTTATAATAGTGTCTTTATTTATTTGTGTTCACTTGTTTTTCATTTGTTTCAGAAAACTTTTAATTGTAATACTATTTCACTTGCTGTATTTTTGATCAAATAAATTCAGCCATAAATATTATTTGGATGATAGTGTATGATTTATATACCAGGGAAAATGTTCAAATTATACTTATACATTTGATTTTCATCCAGGCTTGGGTTTCAGGGATCCTATAAGCCATTTATGGATATTCTAGTTTATTTACTTATTCATCAGGAATATATATATATATATTCTCTTTAACTTGTATTATGTGTTGGTTGTTTTTTAAAAGGTACCAAAGATTTAGGCTACGTTTACACGACAGTGATGTAGTCAAAAATGGAAAAGTTTTTCCCTTGCGTTTTTAAAACTTTTCACGTATACACGACAACGGTTTCAAAACGATTCGCGTTTACACATATCCGCGAAAACGGCCAAAAACGCTGTATTACCTATGCCTGGCCAGTAGTTGGCGCTGTCACCTTGTTAGTAAACAGTACCTGTAGGGAAGTGACGATTATATGTTGAATATAATCCTTCTCCGCTGTTGGTTGTAATATTGGTGAAGTAAATCCACACTTTGCTGAAAAAGCGTTAACAAACTCTTGAGCAGCAGCAACACTACTAGTGATGGGACGATTGATACCGATGCTCCGACGCAGTTTTCAAAGCACTATTGTATCACACACTGTGCCGATGCTTGTATCGAAATGACAATACCACGTGATTGATGACGTTTGAAGCTTCGAACGTCATGCAGTATCGGAAGGTCGGGACAGCTGGTTTGAAAAAAATCGGCACTTCGCATGACTCTTGTGTTTGATTTACATTGACTTGGTTGTGTGTGTGTACACTTATCTGAGATTCAGTAGAATAGTTTAGAATAACCTCAACACCAGACAGAAACTGAATGCACTTCACTCCTCTATTGCATTTTTATCATGTTCTAGCTGGGGTCTCAGAGACCCCGAACAGCTCACCCAAAATATTTTTTTCTTTCTACTCATGTCAGTTTATTAAATATAATCACACACATATTTTATATTATTGATCAATATGTGAATCCACTGACCGGACTACGCATGACACGAGTTGGCACAGATTAAAAACTTTTTCAAACCATCCTCTGCTCCGCGATGTTTCGTTAGATACGCTGGAGAAACCGAGTCTGACCACCAGATGTCGCTAATGCGCACTGTGTTAAAATGCTTCGAGTAATGAACCGTTTTTCGGCACAATTTCATGAAAGCCTTAAACGGTTCAGAAAGCCTCGTTTTCCCATCACTAAACACTACCATATACTCCGTCATTGTTGTGTATGTTTGTTCGCGCTTGCCTTTAAAATCCACACGTACTGCGCATGTCTACATACCTAACACGTACTACGCACGCGCATGACGTCACCGTTTTCAAGAAAGATTCCTGTTTTGGGTGTTTACACGGAAACGATAACGGTGGCGTTTTCAAAAACTTGCACTTTGAAACCCGTTTTTCAAAAATATGCGTTTTCATTCCCCAAAACGCCGTTGTCGTGTAAACGAACAGGCAAAGCACATAAAAAGTTTCCCGTTTTTGGCTGAAAACGTTGTCGTGTAAACGGCACCTTGTTCTGTAGAATCAAGTTTATAAAGGCAATGTACTGAGTGTTTTATATTGGATGTTAGCTAAACCTCTACTAAACTAATACTTCAAGATTAAAAATATAGTGTTGAACCAAAGAGCTTAAATTCTCTTCCTGAGTGAAATAAATCTGATCCGTATCAAGCAGTCAGTTTTCATTGAAAACTTTGTATTACAGGAGACTGGAGTGCCAATGAACGTTTCCATTCGGCTGCAGCTCAACCTGCTCATCAAGAGTGTGTTTGGCATCTCGTAAGTACGGCACAGATACAGTAGGTCAACAGTCTCAAATATCTGTGTCCGCTCTGAGGTCCAGTCACACAGAACTCACAGAAGCTGTTGTGAAACGTGTTTGTTTTTGACGGCAGCACTGTTCTTTACAGTGACTCGTTTCTGTGTGCTGTGGTTTGCTCGTTTCAGAGAAACAGGAAAGATAGCTGAAGTGGTGATGCCCATGATCTGGTTTGAAGAGGTAGGAGTGAATTGCAAAAAGAAAACAACTGCACAAAATATCTCATGATGTCTAAATAAAATGTTGAGTCCCCAACAAATGGCTGAAATGTGCCAAAATACAGCATTTTTCCATTTACAAGTTTGGTACATTTTAGTTTCACATCTCAAATTCACTTAAATTTGGTGTTTAAAAGACCCTTAATGTTTAGTAATATTATCAGTTTTACTACGCTGACACTATTGGATGAGTACAAAACTAAATTGAGCTGAATAATGACTGTTGTCTTTTGTAGAGCTGCTTTTATAGCTGAATCAAATTAGTTTTTATTATGAATTCTGCACCATTTCTAATTCTAGAATTCTGATTGACACCTTTTTTTCTTTTTGGAGCTGCTTTACAGCTGAAATTGTATTTGTTTCATAGCTAAAGACCTTTGCGACACTAAAACTGTTGTTTTGTTGTTTATTACTGTGACTCTGTATTGTATAAAAACACTGTATGAGTAAATGTGACTTGAATTCAATTCGAAAGAGAGAATTTTTCATCTTTCCCAGAGCGGCTACATTGATGGTCCCGTCCTCAACACGTTCCGCACCAGTCTGGTGGTGCTGCCCATGGTCATGGAGTACATGCAGTACATCTTCATCGCTCTCGGACTCGCAGGCATTTTGGGAGCCGTGATGTTATACGTCAATGACAAGGTACGTGGCCTACTGTGCTTATTTTGCATGTTTGAGTATTTTACGTATAATATCTTTTGCTTCAGAGCGTGTATGTTTGTGTGAGTGCATGTGCGATATGTGAGCTATTGAGAGGAAGTGAGTTGACGTGATGTTGAGCAAATGCGGTTTGTTTTTTTAATTGTGTCTGCGAAGGTAAGGTTTAGCTTAAGAACCCAAATGCACTTTTAATATTCCTTTATCACCCCACATTAACACTCTGCGTGGGTTTAGATGGTTTAAAGTGCAACATTTGCATGATTTGTTTTACAGAAAGCCACGAAAAAGACATCAGTATCTCTCACACAAGGGGTCAGCACCAACTATTTATATATGCATATTAAAAAACCGAGATTACAGTGCGAATTACAATCAAAAATGTGTATATGCATGTCATTTTCAAATCTCTAGACTTTAAAACACTTTTGATTGTTTACGGTGTCATTTAAAGTAAACATTTACACACCCTCAGGCCATTATAGATGTAGATGAGTTTGTTTGTTCATCAGAACAGATTTGGAGAAATGTAGCATTACATCACTTGCTCAGCAATGGATCCTCTGCAGTGAATGGGTGCCGTCAGAATGAGAGTCCAAACAGCTGATAAAAACATCACAATAATCCACACCACTCCAGTCCATCAGTTAACATCTTATGAAGAGAAAAGCTGCATGTTTGTAAGAAACAAATCCATCGAGGCATTTTAACTTTAAACCATAGCATCCGGACAAGCCCATAAACTATAATAACGCTTCCTCCGGTGAAAAAGTCCATCCCCTGTTGTCCTTTCACATCAAAATCCACCGACATATTTGTTTAGAACTGATTTGGACTGATTTTGCTTGTAAACCGTGCTTGATCTGTGCGTATTTCACTCCTGATTCAGACAAAACAACTTTTGACTGGAGAAAACAATATTATGGTTCGAGGACTGGAATCAACTGCTTGTTAAAAAAAGTTAAAAACATTTAAATGATGGATTTGGTTTTACAAAAATCCATCTTTTCGCTTTACAAGACATTCATTGATGGACTGGAGTCATGTGGATTACTTGTGGATTATTGTGATGTTTTTATCAGCTGTTTGGACTCTCATTCTGACGGCACCCATTCACTGCAGAGGATCCATTGGTGAGCTAGTGATGTAACGCTACAATTCTCCAAATCTTTTCTGATGAACAAACAAACTCTTCTACATCTATAATGGCCTGAGGGTGAATAAATATTTTCATATTTTTTTATTTTTGGGTGAACTGAAAAAAGCAAAGCCTGATCATACTTAAATGTAATGTTGCTGCTTTGAAAAAATGGACAGCCAGAGAGAGATGATCCCTGACCAATGAGTTTTATTATAAAAATATGCAAAACAAATTTCAAGGCATGTGATTTAACCACTGCACGATCATGTTCATCTTGCATGCTCCCGCCCCATTTCAATCACTTACATCATGCATGCATTGCTGCACACAAGCACTACAGGCCGCTCAACTTCCCTTCAGTTTCTGTCCGCTGTGATGATCTCAGTACTGTCACTGTGTCCAATAATCAGCCTGAAGACCGCTGGCTCCAAATCAGTGTCACTACCCCCCTGATGTTCAATGAGGTCTGGTTATTCTTTTAGGAAAGCATAAAAGATACAAAACACGACCCGACCAATGAGACGCAGGCTGAAAAACATAGCATGAACGACACAGGTGGGTTTTTTGGCTTAGACACGCCTCTTCTCAAACTCTTCTTCTGCAGGTGGGACGTTTTTGGAGTCAAAATATGAGTCCATAATCCATAATAACGCGTCCTCCAGTGAAAAAGTCCATCCCCTGTTGTCCTTTCACATCAAAATCCACCGACATATTTGTTTAGAACTGATTTGGACTGATTTTGCTTGTAAACCGTGCTTGATCTGTGCGTATTTCACTCCTGATTCAGACAAAACAACTTTTGACTGGAGAAAACAATATTATGGTTCGAGGACTGGAATCAACTGCTTGTTAAAAAAAGTTAAAAACATTTAAATGATGGATTTGGTTTTACAAAAATCCATCTTTTCGCTTTACAAGACATTCATTGATGGACTGGAGTCATGTGGATTACTTGTGGATTATTGTGATGTTTTTATCAGCTGTTTGGACTCTCATTCTGACGGCACCCATTCACTGCAGAGGATCCATTGGTGAGCTAGTGATGTAACGCTACAATTCTCCAAATCTTTTCTGATGAACAAACAAACTCTTCTACATCTATAATGGCCTGAGGGTGAATAAATATTTTCATATTTTTTTATTTTTGGGTGAACTGAAAAAAGCAAAGCCTGATCATACTTAAATGTAATGTTGCTGCTTTGAAAAAATGGACAGCCAGAGAGAGATGATCCCTGACCAATGAGTTTTATTATAAAAATATGCAAAACAAATTTCAAGGCATGTGATTTAACCACTGCACGATCATGTTCATCTTGCATGCTCCCGCCCCATTTCAATCACTTACATCATGCATGCATTGCTGCACACAAGCACTACAGGCCGCTCAACTTCCCTTCAGTTTCTGTCTGCTGTGATGATCTCAGTACTGTCACTGTGTCCAATAATCAGCCTGAAGACCGCTGGCTCCAAATCAGTGTCACTACCCCCCTGATGTTCAATGAGGTCTGGTTATTCTTTTAGGAAAGCATAAAAGATACAAAACACGACCCGACCAATGAGACGCAGGCTGAAAAACATAGTATGAACGACACAGGTGGGTTTTTTGGCTTAGACACGCCTCTTCTCAAACTCTTCTTCTGCAGGTGGGACGTTTTTGGAGTCACACGAGCACATTGAAGTGAACGCATGTCTTCATTTCACCTTTATAGTCACTGTAAATTCATTTCATCTGTTTCACTGATCTGTCCATCATAACTCATCAGAACTTTTCGGGGCAGTGTTCCCTCTAATTTGTTTTCTTGCAAAGAAAAAACTTTCTCTATTGGGTGTAATATTTGGCCACCTGGGCAAAAACATCTCTTATACCAGACCTTTACAGCGTACACACACACAAAAAAGTGGTTACATGCAGTTACACCAATTTGGCCCTTGATGTAACTTAATAATAATAAATCATGTCAAGCAGTTAATTCAGAAGTTTTATAATAAAAATGAAGCACTTTTAGGTTACCTGGGGAAACTTTTTTTCCCCAGTTCAGTGTTAATTCTTTACCAAGACATTTTATGGGAAGCTAATTTTAAAATAAATGTCATGTAAGGATTTTTTTTAATACTTTTTTATTATTAGACTTAAAAATAGTATGAAAAATGTATGTTGGTCATAAAATATATGAATTGAAATATGAAATATAAAATATATGCTTTGTGTTAAATCAAATTTGTTAAAATTCATCAAACAAAAAGCATCAATTAAGAGTTTTTATTAACTAATATTTTTCTTTTGTTTTTATTTTAATGTTTTTTTTTTTAACCAAAAATAACATTTCAGATAAAGCTTTTATATTTGTTTAAACTGTTTTAAGTGGTTTAGTGGAGACTTTTTAATTTTAGTGGGGACTTTTGTTTTTTGTTTTACTGTTATACTAATTTGTTCTTCTTTTCACCGGCAGGTAAAAAGTAAGATGGATGATCACCCCAGCGCAGATGTGGACCCGTCCAGCTCAGCCAGTGAAAAGACCCCATTACTACGGACCCCAGCAAGCTAAAGTCACTATCCACATCACAGCCTGCTTCCACAATAAACTCACAATCCACTGGACAACAAATAAAAGTCATTATATTGAATGCTGGGATTGAATGAATGAACTGGTTTAAGTACAGACTATTTTGTGTGATGAAGGGATTTGATGTGGCGTGAGGGCGTTCACTTATTTGTGTCTTTTGCCCATTGGTTGGGTCTAAAGTGCTGTGTGGGGTCAATACAAAATTTTTAAAGGTTATTTTTTGACACTCGAAAGACTTGACAAAATGTACTAGATATTGAAGTTCAAATGGAGCATTTATATAAAAAATGAAACCTGACTAAATTGTCAAATCACTCCAAACCCTACTTTCTCAGAGAGAAAAAAAAACACTATCTGAACATATTTAACCTTTTATGTTGTAACCTTTAACCTTTATCCTGTAAGGACATGCTATGAACACTTTATGACAATAACGTACCATTGAATGAAATATCCTCTGAAAGCAGAAAAAAAAATGCTGAGCCATCACACATTTCTCAATACGCTGAATACATGTTTCCTGTATTCTGTCTCTAAATGCACTTGTATGTAATGGATGTAAAATATTCCTAAATGTGTCACTATGTGTTCTCTTCTCATTCTCTTGATTGCTGTTCATTATGAAATGAAATGGGTTTATTTTAAACATTTTAAGCCTTTATCAATATGGCTTTAAATTTCATGGTGGTTTGTTTTATATGCATGATTCTTAGGCAGCCAAATGTTAAACTTGGCCTGGACAAATAGCCTATAACTCTGGCTGCAAACAATACATGGTCACGAGTCCATGATACATTTTATTACTGGTTAAATAATACTGTTAAGGTCTGTAAAAAGCTGTGCAGATGAGATAACAGTTGTCGACAAAAGTGCTATCAAATAGCATTGTGTTGCTCATTGTATGAAAACAAAACATGTATGTTATCTCACACCAAAGTCAAATCAAAAATAGGATATAACCTAAGTTTATACTGGCTAAAGATTAAATGAAGCACATTCCCCTAATATTTTTTGTTTGTTTGTTTCTTTTTTATTGTGGTGACATGTCTGACTGATTTAGGCCTAGGCATAATTGTTATATTGGTAAGAATGATTCTCATTAGAAAAAAGGCTATAATATCGAATCAAACTGCAGGCACATTTGTTTTATTAAAATCAACATAAAGGCCGTACAGCAAATACTATTATTTATAATTCATCGTTTCAAAACAAAAATGTCATTATTACATTAAAGTAACGAGAATGAGGTTGTTTTTGCCGCCATTTTTAAGATCGCAGTTCTTTTTACCGCCGCAAGATGGCAGCGAGTAACAAACAGTACAACGCGAGGAGACGCAGGGTTTGTGTTGAGCTGAGCTCAATCTTTCTGTGGGCTTGTTGCTAATCATTTGTTTACTTTGTTGATCCTTTTTTAACATCGTTTGTAATGCTTGCAGAACAAAACGGTGATGAAGAAATACAGAAATCCTTGTAAATGTGTCACCGTGGTTGTTTTGACAGAAACGAAGAGTTCCTGACGTGAGTTTTTAAAAAAACAAAACAATTTTCTTTCTTTTTTTTGTGTGAAAAATTTGTTTATTTGTTTGTGAAAAATTTGTTTATTTGTTCATCTCTCAATCATCATTGCATTGCAGTAGCCTATGTGTTTTTCCTCCAGATATGATTGGGATAAAGTTACAACATTTTGTGTAAGTAGTCTGCAAGGGCTTAGGTTTGATTTCTGGCATTGCTGGAGTCATAACCGCAAACAAGACATAAACTGTGTCGGAAACCGCTCCCTGTCCACTATATAGTGCGGGTATATATCGGGTATAATCGCTGGATATTAGGGACAAACGGCGTCTCTGCTAAATTCTACACCCTTGAAAATGATAAGTGATGTCCGACTTTGGAAACCATAGTTCTCTCCTTAAATACGAAACATTAATCAAACAACTGATTAATGAATTAATCCAAATTTCACAAAAAGCTTATAGACGTAATTATAATATAAGTCAGACATTGAAGAGTTGCTGTTTTTGTCATTCTTCTGAAGATGTTGTTTGGCCTACCCACACAGAGATTTTGGTCAGATTTTTTTTATTGTTCATCCGATCTCTTTTGGAAACTATCCAAAGTTCTTGTAGTCTTAAAATAGTGAAAGGTGTATATTCATCGTAAGGTCTTTTATAATGAATTGGTTCAATTTTTTGGACTTCAAATTTTGGGCTACCATCCACTCCCATTATAAAGCTGGGAAGAGCCAGGATGTTTTTTAATATAACTCCGATTGTAGTCGTCTGAAAGAAGAAAGTTATATACATCTAGGATGGCTTGAGGGTAAGTAAATCATGGGGTAATTTTCATTTTTGGGTGAACTTTAAGGTGTAAATTTATTACATTTTTGTTGTTGTAACCTGGCAACACATCCCTTATGAAAAAAAAATCTATAGTTAAACCATGGCAACCACAAATTAACCATTGTTTCATTGCTAGTCTTGATGTGAACATTTAATCCGTGCATGTTAAAGGGATAGTTCACCCAAAAATGAAAATTCTGTCATTAATTACTCACACTCAGGCACGTGCACAGGTAGGGCTCAACCTGTGCAGAGCACATGGCCTTTTTGCTCTTACACTCCGAAGTGCCCTTTTTTTTGGAGATGTTCAGTGGATATTCTCCAAAATGGCACCAGGGTGACATGGAGGAGACGAATTGTTGAATAAAGTCGTTATTTTTGTTTCCTTTGCATACAAAAATTATTCTCGTAGCTTCGTAAAATTACGGTTGAACCCCTGATGTCACATGGATTATTTTACCGATCTCCTTGCTACGTTTCTGGATCTTGATCGTGGTAATTACATTGCTGTCTATGGGAGGGTCAGAGAGCTCTCAGAATTGATCAAAAATATTTTAATTTGTGTTCTGAAGATGAAGGTTTTACGGGTTTAGAACGACATGAGGGTGAGTAATTAATGACAGAATGTTCATTTTTGGATGAACTAGGCCTAACCCTTTAATCCGCTGAAAAAAAATTGATCTTTAATCAAAATCTGAACATTTGCTTCCGCTCTGGAATGGCATTCCTTCTCTGATGACGTCACGGCTTGGGCAGAATATCCTTAAACACACCCCTCCAACCATTAGGTTGCTATGAGTGAGAGACAGAGAGGAGGAGCGGTAAAATAAAACCCTGCCCTCTATTCAATATTCCGTTTCAGATGGTAATACGTCACTACACTGAAATAAACTCGGCAGCAACTTCCGGTTCACGCTGACTTTAATGGTGTTTGTAGTAAAACTGTGGTTGCGGTTATACAAAAAAAATAACTTTTTTTTTATAACCTGAACTGTACTGTCTTAATGGTTTGATGTTTTGTGCTATTTAATAAAAGTCCGAAGTCCAAATCTGAATCAAATGATTCGCGATAGGCACTCCAAAGTCCCGATCTGAAACAAATGATAGCCCCGCTCAGAATCAATGATTCGCGATACGCGATCCGAAGCCCCGATCTGAATCAAATGATTTGCGAACCCGCACCGATGCCCCAATCTGTATCAAATGATTTGCGCTCCGAAGTTCCGATCTAAATCAAATGATTCGCGATCCGTGCTCCAAAGTCCCGATCTAAATGAGGATTTGCGAACCATCATTTCAGGTCGTGACTTTGGAGCACAGATCACGAATCATTCAATTTGCAAAGTTCCGATCTGAATCAAAAGATTCACGAAACCGCTCCGAAGTCCTGACCTAAATCAAATGATTTGCGATATGTGATTTGAAGTCCCGATCTGAATCAAATGCTTTGATCCGTGAAGTTCCCAGATTGAATCCGATCTAAATCAAATGATTTGCAATACTGTAGTCCAAACGAGTCGTTCGTTGTAGTTTTTGAAAAGTGGTTTCTGTTAAATAAAATCTCCTTTTGAATTGGACTTTGAGATTTGTAACTTCGCAGATCTTTTTTATGCTCAAACAGCAACATTACAGACTAAAGTTGAAAAAGTGAAAACGCATAATAGGACCCCTTTAAAATCCCGATCTGAATCAAATGATTCGCGATACACGATTTGAAGTCCCAACCTGAATTAAATGATTCGCGATTCGGTTGGAGTGAAACAATGGGCATACAAAAAATTCCGACGCAACTGCTTCGGACTTTCGAAAAGCTCCGTTTTTAAAATCATTACAAGCGATGTCAAAATTAGAAAATGAATGGCTCTCTTGATCTGATTTTTGCAAGTGAATTGCTTGAACTGAATGATCGAAGTGTTTGAATCAATCGTCTAGTGCTTCCAGCGTAAATGACTCACTGAATTGATTCGGTTTGTATGTTCCTGCGCTTTTCGCGTCTTCAGCCATGTTTACACAACACTGTAAGTACTACTACTGGCTTAGCTCGTTAGTTTTATGACATTAACTAGTATAAAAGAAAACGGTATCATCTTTACAAATAAAATATCAGTTTTTCCATTTCAAAGATAACACAATTCTACGAATATTCAGGTGAGGTAACCAATTTACCGCTAACTAGTGAAACACTCCATGAGCTGCGCCTCAGAATGCATGCTAGATGTAAACATTGTGCATTATGATCGAGTTTGTAGCTGAATTCACTGTGTGTTAAATAGTTTGACCATTGCAGTTCAGTTAGTGATAGTTCAATAGGAAATCAGTTGAAAGCATCCAGTCATCTCATACCATTGAAGTGAATGTTAAATGTATCACTATATATTGCATGGGCGTCGCTAGGCCATTTTTAGCGGGGCTATTTCAATCCGCAGACCGCGGCGACGCAGAGCGAGAAACAGAGGACAAGGTGTGTGTTTATCGATAGATTGTTATAATATCTGCATCTGTGCAGTTCTTTGTCATAAATCCAGTTTACAAAATCTTGGGGGAGCAATAATCGGTTCCCGATCTACTGTAGCCTAAGTTTTCACTGCGTTCACCCCTCATCACACCACAGCTGTTTCCTCCAGCGAAAATGAAGCACATATGAACGCATACTTTATAAAACGATTATGTTGCATATTTTCATTTGAAAATGTAACTTTCAATTAGTATCTCACAGAAGTGAGTGCACCCCTCACATTTTTGTAAATATTTTATTATATCTTTTCATGTGACAACACTGAAGAAATGACACTTTGCTACAATGTAAAGTAGTGAGTGTACAGCTTGTATAACAGTGTAAATTTGCTGTCCCCTCAAAATAACTCAACACACAGCCATTAATGTCTAAACCGCTGGCCACAAAAGTGAGTACACCCCTATATACAGAGCCCCCCTAAAATGAAAATCCTAGAATCGCCCCTGATATTATAATAAATATTTGAGAAATAATTTTTGTTTCTGATTGGATTAGTCTATATAGAGTGATAGTCAATGTAAAAAGAGCAAATAGGAGAAGCAGATGAACACAAAACTGCTTAACAGCATAGTTAAAGAGAATAAACTTTATCATTCAAGTGAACTGTGCACGTATGTTTTAAACACTTCGGCCACCTTATATGTTCTTACTCCACCCATGTATTAAATGTACATCCTTAAATGCACGCAGTTTTCTATCATATTTATTTTAACTTCTCAGGTAACACCAACGGTATGGTTTTGATGTACATTACAAGCTTTTTGGCCATATACCAGCAACTGTACCAAATTGCTCGGTTTTGGTTTTAGTATATGAGCCACTTTCTGGATTTCTTGTACTAATTGTACTATTAATGTACTATTTGCATGGATGGCATTGAAAGCAAGTTGAAATTTGGTTTAGAATCAGTTCTCATAAGATTAGCAAATGCCGATAAGTGTCAACCTAAAGCATCGATGTTAAGTATGTGTTTTGATGTAAAGGTCCTTGGGGTCTCCCAAATCCCAAACAGAACATGAGGGTTAACATTTTATCAATGCAGGTCATCAGGACTCCTTCAACATTTGAAACGAAACATGCAGAAAGAGAAAAGGCTGTCTGTTTGACGGCGATTCAATCGATGAAGTTGGCAAACGTGTAGACATGACCTTTTCTGTGCTTCAATCACATGTCCTGAGGGGACTCGCGTCTCTGTGTTTCCTTTACCCTCGCAGCTGATTACGGTAGCCTATGGTGTCATGGCCACAAAGCTGTCTTGCTTGTAAAATATAGCGCTTTAGAGACATTTAAATTAACCATATCTCAAATTTAGAATTAAATAGTTCACCCAAAAATGAAAATTTGATGTAAATCAGACCATCCAAGATGCTCACCAGTGGATCCTCTTAAGTGAATGGGTTGCCTCAGAATGAGAGTCCAAACAGCTGATAAAAACATTTTAAAAATCCACAAGTTATCCATACCAGTCTAATCCATCAATTCATGACTTGTGAAGCGAACGGCTGTGTTTGTAATCCACATTTGTAATCCATCATTGAGGTGTTTTTAGCTTCAAACCATTGCTTCTGCCTAAAATATAAATTTATAATCCATAATATTGCTTCCTTCAGTGAAAAGGCTGTCTTGTGTGAATCAGGAGAGAAATATGCACAGTTCAAGCACTGTTTACAAGTGAAAACAACCCAAAAAATGTTTGCAAAATATCTTAGTGGATTTTGATGTGAGAGGACAGCAATGGGTGGACTTTTTCACTGGAAGAAACGTTAATAATGGATATTGACTCATATTTTGGCCGGAGGCGATGGTTTAAAGTTAAAATACCTTAATGATGGATTTGTTTCTTACAAACACGCAGCTTTTCAACATTTCAACATTTGTTCAAGGCATCAAGGCATTAATTGATGGACTTTAGTGGTGTGGATTACTTGTGGATTATTGTGATGTTTTTATCAGCTGTTTGGACTCTCATTCTGACGGCACACATTCACTGCAGAGGATCCATTGGTGAGCAAGTGATACAATGCTAAATTTCTCCAAATCTGTTTTGATGAATAAACAAACTCCTCTGCATCTTGGATGGCCTGAGAGTGAGTACATTTTCAGCTAATTTTTCATTTTAAAGTTCCTTTAAACAAACCCCACTACTCTATTGCTGTGGTCTGCCATTTGTGGGTGGTGTAGCGATTTATGTTTCTTGGATTTAACCGCAGTGTTGACGAGGCAATTAGGAAACAGCCAGAACAACACTGAACCAGATTTGCTGACCCAGGCAGCAGTTCTTTAAGGGAAAAAAGCATGCTTCAAATATCTAATGAGCTCCGTTGGGTTCTAGCCAGTCCATAGATTGTTCTATTTCTGGACACCAGTTGTTTGTGTCCATCAAATGTAATGGGAAGTTAACATGCATGCACTGCCTGTTGAGACAATTGGTTTGTCTCCATTTAATTTGTTTTCATGCTTTTTTGGAGTCAATATAATCAGTGTTCACCTGAGTAATTTGGTGTTTGTATTCCTGTTGTGTCTGATGATAGTTTGGCTGCTGTTTACCACCCGCGCTGGAGTGAGTGGCTTTGACGTCCAAAGGGTGGGTGCAGGGGTGTAGATTACGCGGGGGACGTGTCCCCCCCACTTTTAATATCATGTAAATTCGTCCCCCGCACTTTTTCGGGCAAGTGTGTTCGCATAGAGGTTTTCAAGAGCCGGTGTGAATAAATATAGATTTAAATTCAAAGAGACAGGATAGTCTGTGCATGATCTGATGTTTTATTCGGACCCAGATTAAGGCAAGATGAACATCGTGGGGCGCTAAACACTCCGTGCAGTGTATGTTTCATTCATACTCAAAGCCGGAGGGCGCTCTCGCGCAGAAAGTCGAACCAGGAAAAAAAATCTTACTGTTCAAAAACTGTTGACTGGTAGGTTGTATAGATTACAGAAATGTTATATTGTAATGTTTTATTTATATATATATATATATATATATATATATATATATTGCCTATATATATATAACAATTCTGTCCCCCTCACTTCTGAAATGATGGCTACGCCCCTGGGTGGGTGTAGGTCATCCCTTCAAGAAACATCAAACCTAGATGTAATTGTGGCCGCCCTTCCAAAATCTTTGATGTCTGGAACCCATGCATGACCAGAGTCTGGTGTGAAATTATAGCAAGGGGTAGACACAGAATATTAATGCTGATGCACAATATGATGATGGGCGAAGCTCAGGAAAACATGTTCAGGTCACATTCCTTATCCTAAAGAAGAATATCTACTACTATTAATTAAAAATTTTATTAATACTTTTATTCAACAAAGATGCATTAACTTTCTGTTTATCAAAGAATCCAAAAAAAAATGTAATTTGAAGAAAAAAAAAACTATTAATATGAAATATTAATAAATGACATTAAATATTAAGCAATTAACAATGATTTCTAAAGGATCATGTGCCACTGAGACTGAAGTAATGATGTTGAAAATGTAGCTTTGCATCACAGAAATAAATATATTCAAATAGAAAACAATTCGAGTAGTGTCATTAAACAAGCAGACAAGACACAATCCTTGCCACTGCAGATTCTCATGAACAATCATAATTATTATTTTTTTTTTTACATAGAAAGTGTGTAAAGCATAAACTGATCCAAAATGCTCTGAGATAGATCACTACATTGCATGCAAACTTTGATTTGAAGTGAAAACGTACTATATAACAACTCCTTGCAACTTTAAAGGGTTAGTTCACCCAAAAATTAAAATTAGCTTGTGTTTTACTTACCCTCGAAGAATCCTAGGTGTATATGACTTTCTTCTTTCAGACGAATCCAGTCGGAGTTATATTAAAAATAGTCTTTGATCTTTCAAGCTGTTTAATGGCACTCAGCGGGTGTTGCAGTTGAATAGTCCACAAGTTGTCAAATAAAGCTCGCGCATTCATAATAAAACGTGCCGCAGACGGCTCCGGGGGATGGATAAAGGCCCCCTGTAGCAAATCCATGAGTTTTTGTAAAAAAAAATATCCATATTTCAAACGTAATAAACACTTTTCTCTCACTTCTGCTGACTGTCATACACTGAAGCAGTTCCGGCGGATGACGTAAGATGCGTGACGTTGTGTGATTAGTGACGAATGCGGAGAGAACAAAACAAAACGCCGGTCACGAATTAGAAGTACAAACCGAAGATTTGCAAAGAAAAATGTCGGAGGATTTCGATATAAACCAAGAGGAGACTGGTTTTCCTTTGCTAAAGTAAGGAAACTTTGCTTCCTTTGCTCCTATTAAACAAACTCACGAGACTAGCATATCTCGGAGGCGCGCGCACTGCACATACTGCACATACGTCATGCGCCTTCCGCCCGGAACGGATCCGCGGATGATAGATAACGGAAGTGAGAGAAAAGTGTTTATTACGTTTGAAATATGGATCTTTTTCTTACAAAAACTCATGGCTTCGCTACAGGGGGCCTTTATTCATCCCCCGGAGCCGTCTGCGGCACGTTTTATTATGAATGCGCGAGCTTTATTTGACGACTTGTGGACTGTTCAACTGCAACACCCGCTGAGTGCCATTAAACAGCTTGAAAGATCAAAGACCATTTTTAATATAACTCCGACTGGATTCGTCTGAAAGAAGAAAGTCATATACACCTAGGATGCTTCGAGGGTAAGTAAAACACAAGCTAATTTTCATTTTTGGGTGAACTAACCCTTTAAGGCATCAATAACATGTCTAAAAATGATATATTTTGAAGCGTTTCATCTCTTAACAACCTCAGCCTGCCCTGAAAGGTTCATAGTTTATTGGTAAAAATCAATTTCTCTATGGAGAAAATGAATGGGATTTTTACTTTAGTAATTGCTCTATTGTCTCCGAGGCAATTTAGATACTCAAGGCCATAGATCTCATTCACTGATAGGATTACAGCTCACTAAAATTGAGCATAACACGTCGATGAGATTATTTAGTGCATTGAGCGTAACTGCTCTTTTGTCCATTACTGTGTTTAGGCCATTCGTTTTGCTCGAAGTGTGGAGAGAGGATGATGAAGAGGAAGACGAAGCATTTTAATGCACTTCTCCTGCATGTTTTGCCTCTATCTATCTTCCTAAGCTTCGTGATTCACTATTAATAACTGAGTATTGTAAATGCAGACAGCTAGGCCTCATCAATCAGGGAATATCTAGGCTATGTATAATTATAATTATTCTATGTAGATGGCTTGGGGTGCTGTGATTAATCATTTGTTAAAGAGGCATTCTTTGATATGTCTGCTTGGACTCCATAAAGCATATCATTAAAACCCATTTAGCCATTCAAAAGACTGAATGACAGGTTATCAAAGACAAGCACAGCCCCGCCTCACACTTCAACTGAAGATGCCACTGTAGCATCTGATTATATCAAGACTTAAATTAACACGACTCTGTGCGCACCAGGTCCCGGGGAGCCGCTCTCGTCGAGTGAGTGATGCTCAAAGATCCTTTCAAGGTAAATCATATTCTGGCCTTTGATACGGGGTGGTTGGAGAGCAGGTCTGAAAATGAGAACATGTGGACTTTAGGGTTCTTTATCATATGTTTGGAATTCAGAGCCATCATTGGGTGAACAATGGGCCAAAATGTATACAATTCACCTTCAAAGGGATATTTTTTTAACCTTATTTCCCCCTAAAAGGTTTATAGCAGTAAGGGTACATATTATAGGTACTGATATGCATATTTTAGGCTTAAATTAGGTACAAAGTTGTTCTTTTAAGGGTACAAGCTGTTTTTTCTGACAGTATAGTGTTTACACTGCAAGGCTCGGCAATAAGTTTTTTTATTATTATAGTAATATCCAGCTTTTAATGCAAATTAAAAAGCAGATAATTCATTATCTGTGAACATTAAATTAATAAATTATTTTTGTGAAGAAAATGTAAATATTTAATTGTATAATTATAATTAAATAAATAATAATAAAATGTATAATAAAAAACATTATAGAATTTAATAAGTATATTTTTAAAATATATATTTGTATTAGTGTTGTCAAACGATTAATTGCGATTAATCGCATCCAAAAATGATATACATGCATGTGTGTGCATTTATATATACATAATAAATATACACAGTACACACACATATATTATGCAAACAAAAACTTTTATTTTGGATGTGATTAATCGTTTGACAGCACTAATTTGTATGTATTAACATTTTTTAAATATATGATTTGGATGTACATAAAATGTTTTTTTTGCTTGGTTAGACTGGTTTTCTCTCTGATTTAAATAAAAAGAGTCATGCTCTTGTCTCGCTATTTCTATTACATTCCAAAGAACATATTTTATGTGCACCCAAAAACACATTTATTATATTAAATAATTTCTTATTTTTTATTTGCAATAATAATTACTATACAGTAACTTAAATAAAGCTATGTTTTTATGAGTTTTTTTTTTTTTGGCCCCCTAAACTATCAATCTCACATCTTTCAGTTTTTCAGCAAATCTAGCCAGTGTTCAATACATAAGATGTATCGACAATGCAGCTCTGGCCTGAACTTTGAATGTTTATTGTTACCCCCTATAGCCTATCTTTGTCAAAAACGAGTGTTTCTGAGTGCTTCTCTATAGAAGTATAAACCCATGACTTTTAAGGCTAATGAAAAAGTTTGTTAAACTAAATTAGAGTTTGATGCAATCCACTACCAGAACATTGCTTTATAGAGAATAAGAGACAGTCGATGGAGGCCGATGCCAGACATCTTGTCAGAGCACGCAGCATACCTCGATAATATTGAACCCAACAGATTTCATTTTCTCCCCAGTGAATAGAACCTTTGAGAGCACTGCTGAAACTTGGCAGGGCGTTCTTATTGTTGTCTGAACAGCCTGATGTAGTATTAGTAGTAATGGTTTTAGAAATAGTGCCTGTCTGAAGTACGGCACAGTTGCAGTTTGTCGCTGGACAGGGAGCATTTAAAGATGAAAAATGGAAGGAACTTTGATTTAACACAGTCAAAGCATTTATCTCATTGCAGTGCTCAGATAATTTTGCTCATTCTGAGGGGCATGACGGGGTTTCGTCTTTTAAGATATGGAAGGTAACAAATGGATATTACTGCTTCAGGCTGACAACTCTTAGAAGTGTCTGGACGTAGATTACAGCACTGCTGCTAAAACAGTTACTGCCTCAGATATTCCCACACAGCCTTGAAGATTTCATTTGTCTTCTCTACATTTCCTCAGACCCTTTCACACTGGTTCATTCGGGGCTGAGACGAATGACCGTAATATCGGTCCATTTGTCTCAGCTTTGTGCTATCAACTTCTTTCTCTAACATGAGTAATGATTGGTTTTTAATTTAAGTGGGAAGTTTAACCATTTTTTTTATTTGCTTGGCTACATCACCAAAAAGAAAAGACATTTCAGAGGCTGTAAAGTTATTTTGTTAAGTTTGGAATGAATTCTTCCTTTAAAAAAAGATATTACACCAGAATATGGTAATTATATCTGATCATTTTTATTGAGCGAAGCAGAGAGGCAAACAAGAGCCATTTCAAATGTACATTTGCAGAACATAATCAAGCAATGCCAAGCCTCAAAGTACACAGTAATGTTTCCTCCATTTCAGTCTAATATTAACGGTGTAAGGCTATACATTTGAAGCTCTTACACTCTCAGGTATTTTATACAGACAAGCAATAGCTTCAATGTATGCACAAGTCTTTTACATGAAAAAAATTACATACATCATATGTACATAAATCAGAATAATTTGAATGCTGAGTGTAATATATGCAGCTCTGTGGTACTTTAAAAACTTTATTGTTTGACTGCTTGGACCGCATTTTCTGGCTCAGCCTAAAGTTGATTTTGTGGTCACTAATGTTTCTGGTGTCGGCAGCTTTTCTGAACAACTTAACTAGTAGTCTGGCTGAAAATCCCATGAAATTATTTTAACATACTATTTTCTGTCCACTGATGATGTACTGTTACAGGAAGTTGGAATGAGAAATACAGCATCTTTTTGGCCTTTTGGTTATGTCTTTTAAAACCATGGTTTTTGCTTACAATTGCAAAAGTCGGTGACTGGTGATATTAGATAGTGAGGACATTCTCATTTTAGAGAGCATTTGGTTGGACAAAGAAATTGTTTATGTTCTTGTTGACAACATGAATAACCAGTTTTGGTCCATATTCTAGAGAAAGAAATACTGTAGATTTTAAATGTGTGTCTGCTAAAAATGAAATCAACTTAACTTTTAGAGCATACTACCTTCTAGATCTCAAATCGAACGGACATGGACCCATTCCATCTCATATTTGTGACTCTGGACCACAAAACCAATAAGGGTCAAATTAAAGTTGTCCAAATGAAGTTCAATGCATATTACTAATCAAAAATTAAGTTTTGATATATTTACAGTAGGAAATTTACAAAATATCTTCATGGAACATGATTTTTACTTAATATCCAAATGATTTTTGGCATAAAAGAAAAATCAATAATTTTGACCCATACTATGTATTTTTGGCTATTGCTACAAATATACCCCAGCGACTTAAGACTGGTTTTGTGGTCCAGGATCACATATGTCCTCACATGGTCCCAAAAAATGTGTTCATGATAAAATATCTGGCCTTCAAAAATCTGGTTGGGACAATGAATACAACACAAATCAAATAGATTAAAAAAAAAAAAAGATGAGAACATGCAGCTGGTGATTTGTCGCACTATGTAAAAGCAAGTCTAACCAGTACTGTGTTTCTGTCTGTTTTAACGTGTCCATTAAGAGGGCTGAGATATCACGATAGTGGAGATGCTAGTGCATGCAGCTGCACAGCAGTTCAAAAGGTGCAACATCGCTGCTCTTTTGTTCCTCTGCAAGCATCAAAGCAGCACTCACACCTGCCCAACAAAGCAAGAGCCTCTACAATTTGGGCTGAAAAGGCATGTAAAAGCAAGCACAAGCCACACCAAACAACATCATGATATTATACACCGATGTACAACAACCACTGTGCAAGAAAATGGACCTCACATAGAACTAGAACTTAACTGGAATCTAGATTTTGATCATGCTGAAAAAGATCTGTTGTTGTCGCAGGAATTTCTGTACAAGCTAGACAAATCAAAATAGACATTATGCCCTTACACCGTGTCCTAACTACACGCGACGCGACAAGAGTCCAGCGACAAGCAATTTGGGTGTCCACACCAGACGCGACGCGACAGAATCAATCAAATATTACAGCCAATCAGAAGCGTGTGTGGGCGGGCTCTCTCTTGAAGCGCACTGCACTCGCAACGAAATGGATACGCTAGTTTGTATGTTGTTGCAGCCGCGACGTCGCGTAAATAGAAACCTAAATTAGAAATTTCGCGTGTTGCAGTCGCGGCTAGTTAGGACAAAAACTCTGATTAACATGTAAAAGATAACTTTTATCGTGTGTCGCGTCGCGCGTGGACACGGTGTTATATTTACAGTACACAACTTCTATGAATATCTCTGTCTGAATGTCTGTTTATACACTTTCTTTTTTATCAAGATAATACAATCGGTGGCCACAAAACAAAAGCTAGGTTTTCATTTACATAACACTGTTATTGAAAGATACAAAAAAAATGATAGACTTAAAATAATAAAAATAAATATAACCACAGTAAAATGAAATACAGCGTCAAGTGTGCTCGTTCCTGTTGGTGTCGTCAATCTGGCAACCTGCGTTTGCCTCAAGTCTGAGAAGGAGGGGCCGGGTGAAAAAAACCCGCTCCAATATTTTGAATTTGGACTGCAATACCTAGTTCAACCACTCTGTGTCAATCCTTCATACAGCACCTTTAACATGGTCTTCTTTGTAAAGGCAGTATAGCTGCAACTGATACTCAACAGCATGCTAATAATAAACTCCGGATTTAACAGAGAATTATGGCGATATAAATGGAAGTAGCTGTGTTAGCACAGTCAATTTTTCTGTCTCTCGCTGCGCTATAATTATCATGACCCTCTGCCTTCCAGACAAATCCTTTACATTGTCACCTTCGAGTCCAGTAATATGCAACAACAGGTGCAGACGCTTCCACGTCGTCACGCTGGCTATCGTATCATCAACAAACAGCAGTAATGACAGACAGATTGTTGCCAAGGGGATCAGCTGGTCAAGTTTTCCTAAACAAACCCACTGGGTCCTGGAGCAAATGCTGATTGGATTGAACACTTACAGGGATGATTTCTAGCCGGCTCCCCCAAGTAGGAAAATTTTGCTAAACACAAAGACAGTATTAATGCTCCACAGTCTTTAGATGTTATGTTGGCCAAGATACAATGAAGTTTTCACACGTTAGCCTTTCATCCCCAAGAAAACCTAAAAACCTGTTTTGGTTTGTTGCATCTCACATTACGACCTTCGCTGGAACGTGAATCATTTGCCCTTCTCCTCACAAGATTGGTATTTTAACACTGAAAGTATTTCCTACATTCCTTTCTAGGCTAAATTGTTGCTTGAATAGAAGCTGGATGACTCTGATACAGTCTTGGAGGCGCTTTGTGAAGAACCATTAGACGTGAGATCTATTGAACATCGATTTGTATTCTCCTGAAGGTCCCCCTCGATAACCGGCATCACTGTGGATACTGTGGTCTCCATTCGGCTTGCACGGTAAATGCTGGCCTGCGTCTGAAGATAGCGAGTTGACTTGAGTTCCAGACCTTCATATGAGCCTTGAGGGACACAAGGACACCAGGAGAATGCCTGCTGGAATCCAGCTCGAAACCTGCACAGAGTATTGCATGATAAGTTTGCCCCTAAACCTGAAATGTTTGCCTCTAAACCAACTCTTACCTGTCATTGAGAAGACAGTAGATGATGGGATTGTACATGGTGGAGCTCATGGCAAGCCACATAATTCCTAAGTACACCTGCTGGATGTACTGTTCCTCAAACAAGTGGGGAAGGAACTGGTGCAGCAGGAAGTAGACATGGTAGGGCAGCCAGCAGATGGCGAAGGTGCACTCAACGACAATCATCATCTTCACCACCTACAGAAGTTAAAGGGATAGTTCACCCAAAAATGAAAATTCTGTCATTAATTACTCACCCTAATGTTGTTCCAAACCCGTAAGACCTTTGTTTATCTTCGGAACACAAATTAAGACATTTTTAATGAAATTCGAGAGCTCTTTGACCCTCCATAGACAGCAACGCAACTGTAATATTCCCAGGTCCAGAAATGTAGTAAGGACATCGGTAAAACAGTCCATGTGACATCAGAGGTTTAACCTCAATTTTGTGAAGTTACAAGAATACTTTTTGTGCGCAAAGAAAACAAAAATAACTTTATTCAACAATTTTTCTCCTCCAGATCACGTATTCTGCCATTATAGAGAGTACCATGATGCTTGCGCATTGCTTTCCTCTGTAAACAACGCATGCGTGTGTTGCTGCTGACGGACAACACATCAGAGGTTCAACTGCAATATTGCGAAGCCACGATGCAAAAAATTGCGGATTCGCAAAATTGCGGTTGGACCTCTGATGTCACCTGGACTGTTTTACCAATGTCCTTACTACGTTTTTGGGTCTGGGAACATTTCAGTTTCATTGCTGTCTATGGAGGGTCAGAAAGCTCTCGGATTTCATCAAAAATATCTTAATTTGTGTTCCGAAGATGAACGAAGGTCTTACAGGTTTGGAACGACATGAGGGTGAGTAATTAATGACAGAATTTTCATTTTGGGGTGAACTAACCCTTTAAAGTAGAAGGAGCTGAAGTAAGTTAAAAACCTGTAT
This sequence comes from Sinocyclocheilus rhinocerous, assembly GCF_001515625.1. Classification (NCBI taxonomy): domain Eukaryota; kingdom Metazoa; phylum Chordata; class Actinopteri; order Cypriniformes; family Cyprinidae; genus Sinocyclocheilus; species Sinocyclocheilus rhinocerous. The sequence goes on along the minus strand of NW_015631204.1, from coordinate 110,182 downwards.
TTGTTGCTTATCTAGTGACCTACAGCAAACAGTAATCATGTTCCTACATGGTCTTGTTGAAAAGACCAGCAAAGATGGTCAACTTCAACTGGTAAATGTTGCTAGGTTACTATCCATCCAAGCTGGTCTTTTTTAGCAAGGCAACTGACATTTAAGCTTTTATGTGAGTTGCTCTACAGTTGATAACCTTCCGTTTGGCGGTTAGCTGCTCTCGATAGCGGTCTGAAGAGTCTCCAGGAATCTCACTAGCCCAGAGAGTACATCCCACCACCAGGTAAGCACAACCCATGATGAGCAAAGGCAAAAAGTAGATAAGCACAACCACACAGACGTAATACCTGTGAGAGAGGAAGAGACAGAAAACAGCCAGATGGAGAATTGGAATTGGAGGCAGCCAACGAACAAGAAACCTAAGATGAAAATAGACCCAAAGTTGTTGAGACACATTTTCAGTACACATTTTTACACAAAAGGATGCCACACACCAACACCTCAAGAGTCCCGAGTGTTTTCTCGCATTAGCTGCCACTTAAAAATAACCGCTGGAAAACTTTTGAATCGTGAACTGTGAATGCTCGCAGGATTCGGGCGCTGTGACAGTGCCTCTCTTTTCTTTTGGAGCGCTGTACAATTCAACATGCTAATTAGCTTGAGGCTTATCTAGAAAGACACTCGCCTCACCAGAGAGGTATGGAGGGAAAATATACACAGGACTTTCACGCATTACCACAAATGTTCTGAATCCCTGTCCCACAAGACTGTCCAAAAAAAGCAATGTAAATGCCTTTTCCCATTTTTTTGTTTTGATTGAACGTCCTACAGACATGCCATTTAGGATAAGGCAAATGAGTTGTGGGTCTTTACTGCTTTTCAAGCATCCATAACTATCTCAGTGAGTGAGAGGTAATTTAATATTGTCCAGTTGATTAATTTCAAAAATGCTTCTTGCCTTTTGTGGTTGTGAAATAAGAAGACAATCATGCTAACGTGACGGGTGATTGCCCAAAAACAAAAGCCTGCAGTTCACTTGCCAAAATCCTGCAGATTTCAGTCGCTAGATGCAAAAATATGTGTGTGAAAGAAAACATTAGCTGCTTTGAATCTAATTCTCCTGTTCTCTCTCTTTCCCCCTTTCTGTCCGTCCCTGGCTATATCCATCATCACACTCAAAGATCTACCAGCCAGTTAAACAGGGTTCATTGATAACACTCGACTGCGAGTGTTACCAAGATTTGGTCCTTTAGTGACCATCTGTACCTTTTAAAGAAAGTTTGGGCGGACAAAAGCTAAAGAACAACTTCGAGAAATGATTCTTGCAAATTTAGATTGGTGAGGTCTGACAGGTTATGTCCCTTGAAGGAGGTAGACCTGCTCACTGCATTGGAGTGACGGGGAAGCCTGCAGGAAGATTGACTGTACGCCTGGGTGAACGACTAAGCTTTTATGGAAATAACCATATGCCGTTGGCACCTGTTACCTATGCGGCCATTGCAGGAGACTGGCAGGATATTGGAGAATCGGATTGGAGTTGGTAGCAATTAGAGCGCTGGCCATGTGTGAAGATCTATCAAAACTCATTCAGTAGCTGATACATATGTGAGTAAGATGCAAGATGGTGTGTAGTGCTATTTAGCCACAGTTTAAATATTCATATCATAAATCAAACCATGCCACACACTTGGTACCGAACCTACTGAATACTCTTGAGAGTGCACCCTATGGTGTCCCTAATGTTGTTTTCAATTGCATTGTCAGATTTTTCATTGTTATGTTGTTGGTGTTTTGCTAAAATAGGCAGTGCTGCCTTGCAGGAGATAGACCACACTGCACAAACTTCAAAGTTTGTTGCCTTTGCTTAAGGTGCCAGAATGGAAGGAAAAGAGGAGGAGGAGGTGGGTATGCATTTTTGGCCAATTTAGAGCTCCATGAGGGATTTGAATTATCATTGTCTTTTTCATATTATTATTGAAATGGCAGAAGTATTCCTTTCAGGTGTTTTGAAGTGCCACTCAAGCTTTGAGTTTGACTGTAGTTCATTTCCAGTTTCCAGTGTATTTCGACATTTTCAAATGTCATACTTCAGGTAGGCTGTCCAACAAATATGCATTTTAGATTGTTCAAAACAAAGTTTATCTCAGAGTATTTGCCACATGTGACACTTTCAATTTTTCATTTTACAGATACATCACTGAATTTGACAGAGCAGACTTACGTCTTTTGAAAATCCCACACGCTGTACTCTGGCCAGTTGATGTAGCACACGACACGTCCTGGCAGCTGAGCGGTGCTGGAAAAATAGTACTGGGGGAAAGCCAGGAGCAGCGCAAGGGCCCAGATCACCCCCACCACCAGCTTGGTCTCAGTGGACGACAGGCGCTGCTGGAGTGGGTGGATGATAGCCATGTACCTGCAGGGGGAGTTTAACAAAGGCAATGACCTGCTATTTATGCAAACTCAAAGGAGCATCATCCACTTGAATTGCCCCTAAATTATTTGCCCAGTCCTGCTGATTTGATTTGGGGAGTGAGTGAGATGACTAGTTGAGTTTGTCTTTTTAGTGGGCTGGGTTTTCCTGCAACCAAGGGTTCTCTCAGATGGAATAGAAAGGATGCGGCTTTGTTTTGAGTTTTAACAGTTTTCCTACACCACCAATTCCATCCTCCCAAAAAGTGGTGGTATAGTACAGTGATGGTATCATATGCCAATACTGAATAGTGGCATTATTCATGTACTATGGCATTTACTTGGTACTCCAAAGAACTTAAGGTAAGACTGCCTGTTACTTAAAGTAAAAATACCACAGTACAAAAAAACCCAGCATACTATAAATCAGAAATGCCCCAATAGAGATGCTGAAATATTTTTCAGCATCCATCTGTAGCATTCACACGGAACAGAGATGAAGGAACATGTGTTTTATACCCAGTTAGGATTACAAAATATTACTGTGGTAGCCTACAGAGTGGGGTAAATTACTCTAAAAAAGCAATTAATTAGCTACTAATTAGATCTTCAGCAGTGTAATTAGATTACTGTACTAATTCTCTAAAAATGACTGCATTACTTATTAATTACTTAATAATTTCTACATCTGCCTAGACCAGTTGAACAGTGCACGGATAGACATGAAACTGCTCTTTAATTCTTTCAAATAAATAATATAAAATTCCAGAAATCATTCTTGAACTGACCAAAGTATTTAAAGGGTCCAGGTTACATTAAAATGTACATTTTAACTTTGCATGTAAAATTTTAATGTTAAATTAATTCACTACTGTTTTATATAGAATTGTTTTAGTCTACACTATTAGGCTACATCAGAAGTAACTTTCAGTAACCAATTCTATGGTGATACATTACACCCTACAGTGCTGTGGTAGGACCATGCTTGTAAAGTGATGGTAATACAGTGCCGTTCGATATATACCATGGATATTCATGTACTATGATATTTAGATGTCCTCCAAGGTACCGAAAAAGATTAATAGCTCACCTGTCCAGGGCTATTGCCGTCATAGAGTAAATACTAGCAAAGACAGCTGCTATTGGAAAGAAGTTGTGAAATCTGCAGTAAACAAGTCCGAAGTACCACTCGTTGTGCACTGCATACACAAAGTTAATAACGGTATTGAAAGCCGACATAGAAGCCTCTGCGAACGCAAGATTGACTAGAAAATAGCTGGTCACAGTTCTCATGCGCTTATGCGCTAAAATGATCCAGATGACAGTGATATTTCCAACAACCGACACCAGAACTATACAGCAGTACGCGATGGCCCACAGAACTATCTGCCACACCGGCTGAACGAACTGGTTCGAGAACACATCCGTGTCATTGACCAATGAACCGCTGGTCCCGTTGCCGCTTGAGTTTTGTGAAGTGATGTATAGAGGATCCATGATCAGAGGAAGAAGCGAAAAAGTTTGTTTTGTTGTTGTAAGATTGGGTTGGTAAAAATAGGTCCAAATGAGCAAATGAAATGTCAATGCTCTTGTCCCAGGGTCTTCAGAACACGCTGCAGGCTGAAGCGCGAGCGCGTACTCGGCGCGCCTCACCAGACGCGCTCCTGTGGCTCGCGTGTCCGCGTAGGCTTGACACCGCGCGCTGCATCTTTCCAGTCACGCGCCAGTGAACACGCGCATCCTCCTTACTGTCACTTATCACTGTTTGACTTTCAAACGTGTTTTGAGAACAAAACGCCGAATAATAATAGTAGGCTTCAGTTGGAGTAATTTGAAAACTTAAACACATGGGGAAAAAACCCAATGGACATCACCAGAGACTGGGTTTCCTCCTTTGTGATGCTTTGCCAGGCCTTTACTGCAGCTGATTTCAGGTGTTGTTTGTTTGTGAGTCTTTTAGTTTTGTCTTCAGCAAGTGAAATGCACGCTTAATTCGGGTTGAAATCAGGAGATTGACTTGGCCATTGCAGAATATTCCACTTTTTTACCTTTAAAAACTCCTGGGTTGCTTTTGCTGTATGTTTTGGGTCATCATCCATTACTATGAAGTGCAGTCCAATCAACTTTGCTCCATTTGACCGAATCTGGGCAGAGAGTATATCACTATACACTTCAGAATTCATCCGGCTGCTGTCTTCTGTCACGTCATCACTAAACACCAGTAACCCTGTGCCACTGGAAGCCATGCATGCTCGTGCCATCACACTGCTCCACCGTGTTTCACAGATGATGATGTTGTATGCTTTGGATCACGAGCTGTTCCAAGCCTTCTCCATACTTTTTTCTTCCCATCATTCTGGTACAGGTTGATCTTCATTTCAGCCGTCCAAAGAATGCTTTTCCAGAAGTGGTCTGACTTTTTTAGATGTTTTTTTGGCAAAATCTAATCCTCCGATCATCCACCACTGTTGTCCTCTGTGGACATCCAGGCCTTTTTATGTGGCTGAGCTCACCAGTGCGTTCTTTCTTCTCAGAATGTTCCAAACTGCTGATTTGGCCACTCCTAATGTTCCTGCTATCTCTCTGATGGATTTGTTTTGTTTTTGAAGCCTCGCAATTGTCTGTTTCTCTTGCATGGAGAGCTCCTTTGACCGCATGATGTGGGTTCACAGCAACGGCTTCCAAATGCAAATGGCACACTTAGAATCAACTCCAGACCTTTTACCTGCTTAA
>NW_015631204.1:95854-104896 GCF_001515625.1 Sinocyclocheilus rhinocerous | reverse complement strand
AATTACTTATGGTCCCTTGAAAAAGGGGGGAGGTACATATTAAAGAGCTGTAATTCCTTGACCCTTCCTCCAATTTTGATGAGAATACCCTTAAATTAAAGCTCAGAGTGTGCACTTTAAGTTTGAGTAATTTGAAAACTTAAAAGCAACAAATAGCTATATCTAAAAACAAAACTCAGAAAACACGGTGAACCAGTCATTCTTACTGTGCAGAATAATATAGGCTAATTGTATTGGATAAAATAAATTCACATTTTGAAGATGGAGGGGGGTGAAATGTACTCTATAGTGGATTGCAATCTTTTAAATATATTTAGAAATATTTCAAGTGTTTCTTCGTGTTTTCTTTCTCATATTTACATGTTACAAACTAAACGTATTCTTTATTTTTCTGTGTTTTTCCAGTGTGCTCGATGTCACTTTCCATCCGGACAGTCTTTTGTAAAATCCCTGTTCCTCAGAACATCATCCTCCAGGAAGTGAGATTATTTTGGAGGGAAAACGACAGCAGTACATCAGTAAGTGTTAGCAATGAATTCTGTGATGTTTTGTGGTGTTAGTTTGTCTCTCTAAAACATTTAAACTAGTTTGATCGAATTACAGTTATTACTGCACTAAAACTGTGGTCATTTGTTATTAGCCACCACTGTAATAACAAAAAAACTTGAATAATGAAAGCTTCTTATACTGTTTATCTTTTTAATAATGTTACAGTGTTAGGATCAAAACCTGCAACCAACAACAACTTACATCATTTCTCTTCTTTCTGTCTTTTAAGACAAAACATAGCACCAGGATGATATCAGCTGCTGGCTAAATCGATTACTTTTATTTTCATCCACTTGAGAAAAATGTTAGTTTTCACCCTGAATGTGGCATTTTCAGATTCCATTAACAACTAACCTTTAGCCCAACAGCAAGGTCAGTGCATGCATATATCAAGACGTCCACAGGTGGGAAATGTGAGGACTGGATCAATGCACAATCCTTGACCGGCTGCTGAATCTACCATTACTTGAGCTGTGTTTTTTTTTTTATCGACAAGCCATTTATCACCCAAAAACATCTCTGTGGCATTTTCAGATTCCATTAACAACTAACCTTTAGCCCAACAGCAAGGTCAGTGCATGCATATATCAAGACGTCCACAGGTGGGAAATGTGAGGACTGGATCAATGCACAATCCTTGACTGGCTGCTGAATCTACCATTACTTGAGCTGTGTTTTTTTTTTATCGACAAGCCATTTATCACCACAAAACATCTCAACATCTGAAATTGTTTTGTGCGGAAGGTCATAAATCATCATCAGAAAAATGTTGATGAAAAATTATGGCCAAGGACATAGATGAAAAGTTTTTTCTAAAAAGACCAAATTAAATCGTTTCAATTCATCACCATGAATGGACACAAAGACAGAAGTTCAGTTAGTAAAGTGGCCTATTAGTAAGTGACCTCTGCACATGCCAATAAATAAGCTTTTGATAGACAGTTTGTCTCTCTAAAACATTTAAACTAGTTTGATCGAATTACAGTTATTACTGCACTAAAACTGTGGTCATTTGTTATTAGCCACCACTGTAATAACAAAAAAACTTGAATAATGAAAGCTTCTTATACTGTTTATCTTTTTAATAATGTTACAGTGTTAGGATCAAAACCTGCAACCAACAACAACTTACATCATTTCTCTTCTTTCTGTCTTTTAAGACAAAACATAGCACCAGGATGATATCAGCTGCTGGCTAAATCGATTACTTTTATTTTCATCCACTTGAGAAAAATGTTAGTTTTCACCCTGAATGTGGCATTTTCAGATTCCATTAACAACTAACCTTTAGCCCAACAGCAAGGTCAGTGCATGCATATATCAAGACGTCCACAGGTGGGAAATGTGAGGACTGGATCAATGCACAATCCTTGACTGGCTGCTGAATCTACCATTACTTGAGCTGTGTTTTTTTTTTATCGACAAGCCATTTATCACCACAAAACATCTCAACATCTGAAATTGTTTTGTGCGGAAGGTCATAAATCATCATCAGAAAAATGTTGATGAAAAATTATGGCCAAGGACATAGATGAAAAGTTTTTTCTAAAAAGACCAAATTAAATAGTTTCAATTCATCACCATGAATGGACACAAAGACAGAAGTTCAATTAGTAAAGTGGCCTATTAGTAAGTGACCTCTGCACATGCCAATAAATAAGCTTTTGATAGACCTATGCGAATTTAGAGGTCCTTTAATTCTTCAAGAGGGTGATGCATTCTCTCACAGTATGTCTTTTGACTTTTTATTGTATTCCATCACTTAAATGTAGGTTTCAGTTCATTGCAAATGAAATATGCAGTCAAGCACGCAGGGTTATCCTGAGGTTAAGAAGAACTTGACAGCAGAGGGGACATTGGGCTTTTATATTACTGAGTGCAGAATAAAAGCAATTCACCATAATTCCATGCTCTACTGCCAAACTATCTTTTTTGTCCCTTCATTCTGCTACTCTAACTGCATTTCACTAAAATAGTATTCCCATTTCTGAGAGTCTAAATGGTTTTATTTTTCAAGAAAGTGGCCCCAAAAAATAACAGTAGAAATAAAACCAATGTTGTCTATGACACTGGGACCGTTGTTGGCGGCACCCGTGATGATGTTTTGCGGATAAGTTATCGGATCAAAACAGGAACATATGCTGTGCTGTCAGAAGCGTTCAGGGATATTTTGAAATGGTCAAATGGTGTTTTGATTGGGTGAATGATCTTGACCAGATCAACTGCGAGGTTTTAGCCATTGATTTGTTTTGTTTTGGTCCCACTCTGTGCACCTGTCCAGTCCCTCCCCGGTGGCTGCAAGTGTCCAGCCGAATGTGTGTGATCAGAATTGACAGCAGGGAAATGGAATTTCACACGTCACCTGCTGCTCGCTAGAATGTAATCCACTAGAATGAAGGGAAGAGGAAGAGAAATTAATAACGTGAGACACTTGATGATTAATTTCGTCCTGCAATATACAGTGTTTTTTTGATAATTCTGTAGTCTTAGAATTAAAACCTGACGCTACATGAATATGTAAATATTTTGGCCTGGAAACTGCTTGACCCTGGAGTCATAAAGGGTAATTGAGTTTCAGAGAGGCTGCTTTGCAGAAAACTCATTCACATGGTAGAATCGCCTTGAAGGCATGTAACGAATAGAAAAGCGATGCATGTCGGGGAATTGTTTTCAACGGTGAGTGACTGATAATCAATACAGCCCATACCATCCTTTATCATTAAACTAGAATACATTAATTTGTCTCTTGAAATCCAGTCATAAACCACAATAAAAAAATCAATATTTTGGACTTGTTCCATGTGTAAAACCTTGTTGCATGAAATTTAATTAAATGCAATGAATCAATCATGTTTTAAAATACAAATCTGCTTTATATTTTCTCTACTGCAGGATCTTCGGTTGGAAACCATCAGGTCAAGTAAAGTCATCTTTGTTTTTATGGTGCTTTATACAATACAGACTGTTTCAAAGCAGCTTCACATTATTAAACATGAAAGTAACAGAATCAATGATATTCCAAAATTATACAAATCCAAATTCTGCTGTAAAGCAGCTCTAAAAAAAAACCTATCATTATTTAACTGGAGTCAGTTCAGTGTTGATTCAATTCATTTGAAGCTGCTAAATTCAATTAAATAAATTGAACACATTCAATTCAGCTATAAAGCAGAACACAATATTGTCATTATCAGCTCAATTCAGTTCATAAATTGTTCTTATCTGATGGCATCAGTGCGCTCAAATTGATAATACTACTAAATATTTAATATCTTTTAAACCCCAACTAAGCAAGCCAAAGGCAACCGTGGCAAGGAACCATCAGGTGACAGAAATGGAGAAAAACCCTGGAAGCGTGGACTTTTTTGATCAAAGTCGGTGAGTTTCATAAAAACAATACCTAATATACATGCATCCGAATCTTGTTTGGGTCGAGGAAGAAAGGACCCAAACATCATAAATTTCAATCACATGAAGGGCCGTGTCAAGAGCTCAGCTGCTGTATTTATTTAGCGAAATTATTTATTCATTCATTTTTAGGATGATCTCTGATGAGCCCATGACAAGCGAGGGCGACGTGCGACGCAGCAGGACCAGGTGAGCATTAAAAAGGCCGCCATGCACACATGATCTTCAGAAATGAAATGTCAATTTCATTCAGAAATTGGATGTATACATGCTCCATATCAGGGTTCACACAAATTAAATTGGATTTGAAGAGTGATCTCTTGAAGAATGGAGCCATGCAATCATGTCTGTTTCAGTGAGTGAACAAACAGATACAATTACTGGCATTCTTCTCACATACATACGCAATAAATAAATAAATGATCAGTGGGAGGCTGTTCTCTGGGGTTTGTTAAACTGTTCTTCAGCTTAGTTGCAGAAACATATAGTGGCTTACCATGTGTTTTATATGTTTTGGCATGTTCTAACTGTGCTGTTAAAAAGCAAAAGTATTTTAATAGCGTCTTCATAATTACCTGCTAAACAGCAGCCAATCAGATATTTGCTAGGAAATCATTAACTCTGTAATATTAGCATCAAGTTGTCATTTGATTCCTGATTAAACATTACTGAATAAGTGCAGTGTACAAGCAGCTCTCAACACTTGCTAGGAGGAGAAGCACGGAACCTTTATGGGAAACGAGATGTAAATTAGACTTTTGTTGGCTTATTCATTTCAGTAATCAGTTATTTCTAGAAATGCGGAAAGAAGAGCAAAAAGAAGCGAACTGAAAGATCTCACTTTTTGACGGAGGTGTAAAAGGTATGGTTTTCATTAATAAAATATCTTTTCATTTCACAAAAAAAAGCAAAGTTATTGCACTATTTATTGTCACTTTTAGTGAATCTGAATAATTTCAAGAATGTTCCCTCTCACTTTGACGGTGCCTGAGATAATATAGTTGAGTTTAAACGTCTGAAATCACATTGAAAACCTGGGATTCAAAATCTGATCAAGTTTTAGGATTTTGAAAAGTCTAAAGCAAAAGAAATGTGATGTAAAATAAAGAAAAAATACACCACCATTCAAAAGTTTGGGGAGTATATGAATAATTTTATTCAGCAATAACTTTAATTGATCAAAAGTGACAGTTTATAATGTCACAAAATATTTCTATTTCAAATAAATGCTGTTCTTTTGAACATTTGTTAATCATAGAATCTTGAAAAAATTAATTACAGTTTCCACAAAAATATTAAGCATCACTACCGTTTTAAACATTGATAATAATAACGATTGTTTCTTGAGCAGCAAATCAGCATATCAGAATGATTTCTGAAGGATCATGTGACACTGAAGACTGGAGTAATGATGCTGGAAATTCAGCTTTGCATCACAGGAATTAATTACATTTTAAAATATATTTAAATAGAAAACAATTATTTTAAGTAATATTATTTCGGAATATTATGCAAGTGACTTTTAAAAACTCTTGCCAACCCTAAACTTTTGAATGGTAGCGTGCATTGTAGTATTTGAAGGTCAAAAGTAAATTAGTGAAATTAATCATGTCGCTCTTTGTACATACTCTTTGAAGCATGAGATGCTCTTTGGAACATTCTCAAATATAATTTCTAATGAAAACATAATTGTATTAAATTGCAAATAAAAATGCAAAACAGATGCATTTTCATTAGTGTTCTCAGATTTTGGACCCCATATGATGTAGCACTTCCATTGAGCTCTCATTAGGGAGCTCTTGGCGGTCTGGCAGATCCCTTCTAAACAGGTCCTGCTTTCTTTCAGTTCGCTGATCGTGGATGAAATTAGAGGTCTTCAGATCTGCTGCTGGCGAGACTGATAAAAGATGGTTGATTTAATGTGCCAACAAGATTTCACCGCAACTTTTCAATCATCCCTTGGCTTGCCGGCAAGAATGATGGGACGAAACGAAAGTTTCAGGTATGCCGCAAAACTGATTGTAGGTGAAATGGATTTAAATACATTACAATATTTTAGAGTGCTACACTCTTACCGGTAGCTGAAAGCATGATTGAATTAGCCTAAATAGATAATACACACAAATGCAAAGTTTATACAAGGCTCACGGATTGGTAAATTTGGCAGTCTGTCTTAACCGATCCAGTTTGACCTGTGGACAGCAGAGATGTGTGAGCATGCATGTGTGTTGACGGAATAAAAATCCTTCTGAAGTATCTCTAGCGTGTTCACAGACACCATTGAAACGGCCCAATACTCATTATCCTGCACTCATCATGCAGTGAATCTGACTCTGGCTTCACCTCTAAATCCCTGATTATTATGTCTGAAGTGAGAGGATTTTATGGAGACTTCCTTCTCTGAAGAACCGTAGAACTAGCTCACATCCATTTGGATGAGAAGTCTAATCCTCTGCTTATCCACAAGGACATCTCAGGCTTACAAGTTTTTAATTTATTATGATCCGTCAGAGCAAAAGTTTGTCTAAAGCACAGCAAGAACACAAGCCTTCCGTCTTCACAGTGCATGTCTGCTTCAATCACTATTTATGTGACGAATCATTGAAGATTATTACTCATGCATGATGCATCACTATACTATTCTTGATCATCTACATGCTTATTTTGCTAAAGTGACAACACAGCTAACAGGGAACATTCTCAGGCTCTTTCAAACTTATAAATAAATGTTCCAGTAATGTTAATAGAACATTCGTTTGTTCAAAGTTCTCAGGTCTTTTTATAATGTTCTCAAAACATTCTTTTCACACACAAAAAAAAAAAGATTTTTTTTTTTTCCTGAAATGTTTTAGTTGAATGTTCATCTAAAGTTTTCACTAGTTTCAGAATGTTCAGAGAATGTTTAAAAGTAATTTTCCCATAATGTTTGCAAAATGATCAAATGGCATGTTCCCTTAACAGAAAAAAAAAAAACTAGATGTTTTGAACGTTTGGGGAAGATTCAGAAATGCAGTTTTTACACCTAAATGGAAATGTTAGCCAAACATTCTTGGGACATTTTTGTTAGCTGGGAAACCTTATGCTTTAGATCATTTAAAATCTAGTTATTTATATGTAAATATCTCCAACATTAGGCTGTCAATCATCTGTCGAGTTTATATTATAGGGAACATATGCTCTGATATCTGCTTGTCATACGTTAGAGTAATATTCCTTCAGAAGTCAGTCATTAAACTCCCCTCATCATATGAAATATTCATTAGTATATGGATTTTTTTGTTATAATGAGATGAATCATTATGTTGATCATTATATTTACATTTTACACCCATTTAGCAGATGTTTTTATTCAAAGTAATTTACACATGAGAAATGCCACATATTTTCAAATGAAGGCTATCGATTCTTTAATTTTTCCTTTCTTTTGTCTGAAATTAAGACATCAGTCCTCATGTCTCAGAGTCAGAGCTGATGTTTAGATGCGCTCTCCACATCAGTTTACGTCAATAACAATAGGTAGCATGACCGGTAAAACAATATCATGATACATGATCATGTGTCTGTGATACTATGATCTGAAACGCCAGGCACAACCTAGATTAAGACAAGCTTGTATTGCAATAAGATGAGTTTGTGGTGCCATCTTGTGGATAACCGGTTATTTAAAAATGCATTTAAATGTTATGCAAAACAGCAATTTGCTACATCAAAAGTATGTATATGTGACAGATTTTGACCTATTTTAAATGATTTTTAATTAAACAAAAACTTGCATTGTTTCTATTTCACACAGATATGTTCCCTCAATGTTCATTAAACATAAATTTGATCATCATAAAATTAGAGACCAGAAAAAGTTTAACCATACTGTATTTTCTCTAATCAATAATCAATGTTCTTGCTAGTGTTTTATTTACAATAATTAATACAGATCCCACACATGACTATGACCACCAAAATTTGTAATTGTTTATTTATAAAAAAAATAATAATATGTACTTTTAAATGTACAAGCTAGTAAATACCACAAATATGATTATCTAGGTTTTTTTTCCATTTATTTTATTTATTTAATTACTCATTTTATTAATTGATTTATTGTTTAAAAATTGTGAATTTTGTTTGCTTGTTCATTTAGATCAAAAACCACACTTGCACAATCATGCTTTTCTAGCAAAACATTTTACAAAAATAAGTTTTAAATGAATTTTAAATGATAAAACATTAAGAGAAAATCTACTGACATTTTGTGGTTGTGAAATATTGGTGTAATTCTTTGTTGATTCCACTTGGTTTGAACTTCAGCATGCATTGACTGATTTTGATGAAACTCAAGCCATATGTTCAAGTTGGAGGAGGCTGATGCATTGATATTCAGATATTTTTAGGGGTCACTGTTCTGTGCATGTGCAGTATAGTGCAACATAGTTTTCTTGTAATATGCATTTAACAAGTAGGCCTATGGATAAATTACTGCATCACTGTGAATCTGGATTCATGTTGAACTGTCAGACAATAGCGTGGTCAATTACAAAACAGCCAGCGGGGTGTTCAGAGTGAGCATGCTGTGTGTGTATCATTTAATGAACTTCATGTCACGTTTTCTGCCACCGTACTGTGCTCAGTGCTGTGCTTATGACCCGGAGCATTTGACTCTTCAGCCAATCACAAGACAGATTGACGGTTGTGATCGGCTGTCTCTATGTGTCTGATACTGTACAGAGAAACGAGCCTGAGTTCATCTGATACAGACAGATGCTCATCACACCGGTCATCTCAACGCCACTTCTGTAACAAGTTAAGAGCTGATGGTTTTTCATTGTAAAGTTCTTGTAAAAGTAGAATTCTTCAGAAACTTGGTTAATATTAAACAATTGCTGTTAATGTAGACCTAAGGTCTTGTCAAAAAAAATAAATAAAAAAATAGTGATTGATTTTTGATACATAAAAATAAAATAAAATTTATATATATTATTTAAAGTGTCTCTGCAAATTCTATCACTAAAGTGTATATATAAAATATATATAAAGCCTTTAGTGCCACCCAGGGGAATTGCAAAAAAAAAAAAAGAATTGTTTTCAAAC